>NW_020838058.1:1359240-1430514 GCF_003676395.1 Aethalodelphis obliquidens | reverse complement strand
CTGTGCAAAAGCTTTGAAGTTTCATTAGGTCCCATTTGTTTATTTTTGTTTTTATTTCCATTACTCTAGGAGGTGGGTCAGAAAGGATCTTGCTGTGATTTATGTCATAGAGTGTTCTGCCTATGTTTTCCTCTAAGAGTTTGATAGTTTCTGGCCTTACCTTTAGGTCTTTAATCCATTTAGAGTTTATTTTTGTGTATGGTGTTAGGGAGTGATCTAATCTCATACTTTTACATGTACCTGTCCAGTTTTCCCAGCACCACTTATTGAAGAGGCTGTCCTTTCTCCACTGTACATTACTGCCACCTTTATCAAAGATAAGGTGTCCATATGTGCATGGGTTTATCTCTGGGCTTTCTATCCTGTTCCATTTATCTATCTTTCTGTTTTTGTGCCAGTACCATACCGTCTTGATAACTGTAGCTTTGTAGTATAGTCTGAAGTCAGGGAGCCTGATTCCTCCAGTTCCTTCTTTCATTCTCAAGATTGCTTTGGCTATTCGGGGTCTTTTGTGTTTCCATACAAATTGTGAAATTTTTTGTTCTAGTTCTGTGAAAAATGCCAGTGGTAGTTTGATAGGGATTGCATTGAATCTATAGATTGCTTTGGGTAGTAGAGTCATTTTCACAATGTTGATTCTTCCAATCCAAGAACATGGTATATCTCTCCATCTATTTGTATCATCTTTAATTTCTTTCATCAGTGTCTTATAATTTTCTGCATACAGGTCTTTTGTCTCCTTAGGTAGGTTTATTCCTAGATATTTTATTCTTTTTGTTGCAATGGTAAATGGGAGTGTTTTCTTGATTTCACTTTCAGATTTTTCATCATTAGTATATAGGATTTCTGTGCATTAATTTTGTATCCTGCCACTTTACCAAATTCATTGATTAGCTCTAGTAGTTTTCTGGTAGCATCTTTAGGGTTCTCTATGTATAGTATCATGTCATCTGCAAACAGTGACAGCTTTACTTCTTCTTTTCCAATTTGGATTCCTTTTATTTCCTTTTCTTCTCTGATTGCTGTGGCTAAAACTTCCAAAACTATGTTGAATAAGAGTGGTGAGAGTGGGCAACCTTCTCTTGTTCCTGATCTTAGTGGAAATGGTTTCAGTTTTTCACCATTGAGGATGATGTTTGCTGTGGGCTTGTCATATATGGCCTTTATTATGTTGAGGAAAGTTCCCTCTATGCCTACTTTCTGCACGGTTTTTATCATAAATGGGTGTTGAATTTTGTCAAAAGCTTTCTCTGCATCTATTGAGATGATCATATGGTTTTTCTCCTTCAATTTGTTAATATGGTTTATCACATTGATAGATTTGCGTATATTGAAGAATCCTTGCATTCCTGGAATAAACCCCACTTGATCATGGTGTATGATCCTTTTAATGTGCTGTTGGATTCTGTTTGCTAGTATTTTGTTGAGGATTTTTGCATCTATGTTCATCAGTGATATTGGCCTGTAGTTTTCTTTCTTTGTGACATCCTTGTCTGGTTTTGGTATCAAGGTTGATGGTGGCCTCGTAGAATGAGTTTGGGAGTGTTCCTCCCTCTGCTATATTTTGAAAGAGTTTGAGAAGGATAGGTGTTAGCTCTTCTCTAAATGTTTGACAGAATTTGCCTGTGAAGCCATCTGGTCCTGGGCTTTTGTTTGTTGGAAGATTTTTAATCACGGTTTCAATTTCAGTGCTTGTGATTTGTTCATATTTTCTATTTCTTCCTGATTCAGTCTTGGCAGGTTGTGCATTTCTAAGAATTTGTCCATTTCTTCCAGATTGTCCATTTTATTGGCATAGAGTTGCTTGTAGTAATCTCTCATGATCTCTTTTATTTCTGCAGTGTCAGTTGTTACCTCTCCTTTTTCATTTCTAATTCTATTGATTTGAGTCTTCTCCCTTTTTTTCTTGATGAGTCTGGCTAGTGGTTTATCTATTTTGTTTATCTTCTCAAAGAACCAGCTTTTAGTTTTATTGATCTTTGCTATTGTTTCTTTCATTTCTTTTTCATTTATTTCTGATCTGATTTTTATGATTTCTTTCCTTCTGCTAGCTTTGGGGTTTTTTTGTTCTTCTTTCTCTAATTGCTTGAGGTGCAAGGTTAGGTTGTTTATTCGAGATGTTTCCTGCTTCTTAAGGTGGGCTTGTATTGCTATAAACTTCCCCCTTAGAACTGCTTTTGCTGCATCCCACAGGTTTTGGGTCGTTGTGTCTCCATTGTCATTTGTTTCTAGGTATTTTTTGATTTCCTCTTTGATTTCTTCAGTGATCACTTCATTATTAAGTAGTGTATTGTTTAGCCTCCATGTGTTTGTATTTTTTACAGATCTTTTCCTGTAATTGATATCTAGTCTGATGGCGTTGTGGTCAGAAAAGATACTTGATACAATTTCAATTTTCTTAATTTACCAAGGCTTGATTTGTGACCTAAGATATGATCTATCCTGGAGAATGTTCCATGAGCACTTGAGAAAAATGTGTATTCTGTTCTTTTTGGATGGAGTGTCCTATAAATATCAATTAAGTCCATCTTGTTTAATGTATCATTTAAAGCTTGTGTTTCCTTATTTATTTTCATTTTGGATGATCTGTCCATGGGTGAAAGTGGGGTGTTTAAGTCCCCTACTCTGAATGTGTTACTGTCAATTTCCCCTTTTATGGCTGTTAGTATTTGCCTTATGTATTGAGGTGCTCCTATGTTGGGTGCATAAATATTTACAGTTGTTATATCTTCTTCTTGGATCGATCCCTTGATCATTATGTAGTGTCCTTCTTTGTCTCTTTTAATAGTCCTTATTTTAAAGTCTATTTTGTCTATATGAGAATTGCTACTCCAGCTTTCTTTTGGCTTCCATTTGCATGGAATATCTTTTTCCATCCCCTTACTTTCAGTCTGTATGTGTCTCTAGGTCTGAAGTGGGTCTCTTGTAGACAGCATATATAAGGGTCTTGTTTTTGTATACATTCAGCTAATCTGTGTCTTTTGGTGGGAGCATTTAGTCCATTTACATTTAAGGTAATTATCGATATGTATGTTCCTATTCCCATTTTCTAAATTGTTTGGGGTTCATTATTATAGGTCTTTTCCTTCTCTTGTGTTTCTTGCTAGAGAAGATCCTTGAGCATTTGTTGTAAAGCTGGTTTGGTGGTCCTGAACTCTCTCAGCTTTTGCTTGTCTGTAAAGGTTTTAATTTCTCCATCAAATCTGAATGAGATCCTTGCTGGGTAGAGTAGTCTTGGCTGCAGGTTTTTCTCCTTCATCACTTTCAGTATATCCTGCCACTCCCTTCTGGCTTGTAGGGTTTCTGCTGAGAGATCAGCTGTTAACCTTATGGGGATTCCCTTATGTGTTATTTGTTGTTTTTCCCTTGCTGCTTTTAATATGCTTTCTTTGTATTTAATTTTTGACAGTTTGATTAATATGTGTCTTGGCGTATTTCTCCTTGTTTTTATCCTGTATGGGACTCTCTGTGCTTCCTGGGCTTGATTAACTATTTCCTTTCCCATATTAGGGAAGTTTTCAACTATAATCTCTTCAAATATTTTCTCAGTCCCTTTCTTTTTCTCTTCTTCTTCTGGAACCCCTATAATTCGAATGTTGGTGCATTTAATGTTGTCCCAGAAGTCTCTGAGACTGTCCTCAGTTCTTTTCATTCTTTTTTCTTTATTCTGCTCTGCAGTAGTTATTTCCACTATTTTATCTTCCAGGTCACTTATCCGTTCTTCTGCCTCAGTTATTCTGCTATTGATCCCATCTAGAGTACTTTTAATTTCATTTATTGTGTTGTTCATCGTTGCTTGTTTCATCTTTAGTTCTTCTAGGTCCTTGTTAACTGATTCTTGCATTTTGTCCAATCTATTGTCCATTCTATCTCCAACATTTTGGATCAACCTTACTATCATTATTCTGAATTCTTTTTCAGGTAGACTGCCTATTTCCTCTTCATTTGTTAGGTCTGGTGCATTTTTATCTTGCTCCTTTATCTGCTGTGTGTTTTTCTGTCTTCTCATTTTGCTTATCTTACTGTGTTTGGGGTCTCCTTTTTGCAGGCTGCAGGTTCGTAGTTCCTCCTGTTTTTGATGTCTGTCTCCAGTGGCTAAGGTTGGTTCAGTGGGTTGTGTAGGCTTCCTGGTGGAGGGGACAAGTGCCTGTGTTGTGGTGGATGAGGCTGGATCTTGTCTCTCTAGTGGGCAGGTTCACGTCTGGTGGTGTGTTTTGGGGTGTCTGTGGCCTTATTATGATTTTAGGCAGCCTCTCTGCTAATGGGTGGGGTTGTGTTCCTGTTTTGCTAGTTGTTTGGCATAGGTTTTCCAGAACTGTGGCTTGCTGGTCGTTGAGTGAAGCTGGGTGCTGTTGTTAAGATGGGGGTCTCTGGGAGATTTTTGCCGTTTGATATTATGTGGAGCTGGGAGGTCTCCTGTTGACCAGTGTCCTGAAGTTGGCTCTCCTACCTCAGAGGCAGAGCCCTGCCTCCTGGCTGGAGCACCAAAAGCTTTTCATCCACACGGCTCAGGATAAAAGGGAGAAAAAGTAGAGGGAATTAGTAGAAGTATGAGGAAAGAAAGAAGGAAAGAAGGGTAGGAAGGTAGGAAGAAAGAAAGAAAGAAGCAAAGAAGGAAAGAAGGCAAGAAGGAAAGAAAGGATGGAGGGAGGGAGGGAGGAAGGAAGGAGGGAAAGAAGGAAAAAAGACAGAAAGAAAGAAGATACAGTAAAAATAAAGTATAATAAAGTTATTGAATTAAAAAATTCTTATTTAGAAAAAAAAAAGGGACGGATAGAACCTTAGGACAAATGTTGGAAGCAAAGCTATACAGACAAAATCTTACACAGAAGCATACACATACACCCTCACTAAAAGAGGTAAATGGGGAAAAATCATAAATCTTGCTGTCAGAGACCACCTCCTCAATTTGGGATGATTCGTTGTCTAAAGGAGGGAAGGAAGGAAGGAAAGAAAGAAAGAAAGAATAAAGGTAAAGTATAATAACGTTATTAAAATTAATTATTAAGAAAAAAATTAAAAAAAAAAAACATGGATGGATAGAACCCTAGGACAAATGGTGGAAGCAAGACTATACAGACAAGATCTCACACAGAAGCATACACATACACATTCACAAAAAGAGGAAAAGGGAAAAAATCATAGATCTTGCTCCTAAAGTCCACTTCCTTAATTTGGGATGATTGGTTGTCTATTCAGGTATTCCACAGATGCAGGGTATATCAAGTTGATTGTGGAGCTTTAATCCGCTGCTTCTGAGGCTGCTGGGAGAGATTTCCCTTTCTCTTCTTTGTTCGCACAGCTCCCAGGGCTCAGCTTTGGATTTGGCCCTGACACTGAGTGTAGGTCGCTGGAGGGCGTCTGTTTTTTGCTCAGACAGGATGGGGTTAAAAGAGCCGCTGATTCGGGGGCTCTGGCGCACTCAGGCCGGTGGGGAGGGAGGGGCACGGAGTGTGGGGCGGGCCTGCAGTGGCAAAGGCCAGCGTGACTTTGCACCAGCCTGAGGCGCGCTGTGCGTTCTCCTGGGGAAGTTGTCCCTGGATCCCGGGAACCTGGCAGTGGTGGGCTGCACAGGCTCCGCGGAAGAGGGGTGTGGAGAGTGACCTGTGCTCGCACACAGGCCCCTTGGTGGTGGCAGCAGCAGCCTTAACGTCTCCCGCCCGCCTCTGGGGTCTGCGCTTTTAGCCGCGGCTCGCGCCCGTCTCTGGATTCCGCGCTTTCAGCCGCGGCTCGCGCCCGTCTCTGGGGTTCGCGCTTTTAGCCGCGCTCACGCCCGTCTCTGGAGTTCCTTTAAGCAGCGTTCTTAAAGCCCTCTCCTCACGCCCCAGGAAACAAAGAGGGAAGGAAAAGTCTCCTGCCTCTTCGGCAGGTGCAGACTTTTCCCCGGACTCCCTCCCGGCTAGCTGTGGTGCACTAACCCCTTCAGGCTATGTTCAAGCCGCCAACCCCAGTCCTCTCCCTGCGCTCCCAACCCCAGTCCTCTCCCTGCGCTCCGTCCGAAACCGAAACCCGAGCCTCAGAGCCTCAGCTCGCAGCCCCGCCCGCCCCGGCGGGTGAGCAGACAAGCCTCTCGGGCTGGTGAGTGCCGGTCGGCACCGATCCTCTGTGCGGGAATCTCCCCGCTTTGCCCTCCGCACCCGTTGCTGTGCACTCCTCCACGGCTTCGAAGCTCCCCCCTCCGCCTCCCGCAGTCTCCGCCCGCGAAGGGGCTTCCTAGTGTGTGGAAACTTTTCCTCCTTCACAGCTCCCTCCCACTGGTGCAGGTCCCATCCCTATTCTTTTGTCTCTGTTTTTTCTTTTTTTCTTTTGCCCTACCTGGGTACGTGGGGAGTTTCTTGCCTTTTGGGAGGTCTGAGGTCTTCTGCCAGCCTTCAGTAGGTGTTCTGCAGGAGTTGTTCCACATGTAGATGTATTTCTGGTGTATCTGTGGGGAGGAAGGTTATCTCCGCATCTTACTCTTCCGCCATCTTCCGCCTTCTCCCCTAGTTCAACAGTTTTTGAACTTGCTTCAGCGTGCATCAGAATCACCTAGAAGCCTTGTGAAAACATGGATTTCTGAGTGCCATTATCAGAGCTTCTGCTTTAGGAGGTAGGGTAGGAGCTATGGGGGTAGGGTGAGAAGCTGAGAATTTGCATTCCTGAGAAATTCCCAAGTGCTGGTCCAAAGACTATATTGAGAACCACTGACAAGCTGTAATTACTACTTGGACCCACTCTTTTTTATAAGCTGGTTTTCTCTTGAGCAAGACTGCTTTTAACTGTTTATTAAAACAAAACCAAATATTTCTATTTTGATCCATTTAAAACATCTTCTAAACATGCACATATCCAAGTTATTTTTTTCGAAGCAGTTTCCCTATACTATGTCATGATCATATTCTTAAGCAGAAGTAGTTAGGCACATGGGTGTGATTTTGGGGATTCACCTCCAAGTAATTCTCCATCATTAGTATCATCTCTTAAATACCTTGTGACGTTTAACTTGATTAAGAAGATGATAAGTAGAAGCATAGTCACTACAAGAATACTTAATGGGAGGCAATATGGCTTGGGGATTAAGTGCATGGACTTTGTAATTAGATCTGCTTTTGAATCTCAAGATTGCTACTTAACTAGTTGTGTAATTGTGCTCAAGGAATGCAATTTCTCTGAACTCTATTCTTTACCTGTATAATGGGGGATGATGATAGTATCAAATTCATAATGCTGTAAATAAGATTATGTATAGATAACACAGTCTACCATGAGAGGCATGAAACAAATGCAATAAATAGTGCCTAGTTTATATTAGTGGTTGCTAACCTCTTATCTTCAGACCTGTGAGGCACCATAAAGTTGTTGCAAAGGATCCATGACACTGTGTGCACACTGGTGTCTGCAGATGGAATCAGTGAGAAATAGTACATATATATCTACAATTATTTTCCAATGTATATAGATGTTGACTTAATTAGTAAAATACAAATTAATTCATAAATGTTACTGAATTGCTAATAATTTTCTGTCATTATGCAGTCTTTACATTTTTATCAGCAGATATTAAAAGATCAACTTTTTTGACATTTAAGAAGGATCCTCACAGTTTAAAAAGGTATGAGGCACTTGTTTATCTGAATAATAATTCACTATTCTCCAGCAAAAAGCAGGTCTCTGAAAGAGGGGAGCCCAGGTCAGTTTTGATAAGCAGAAGAGAGAGAGGAAGTTACAGAGCCTGGGATATTGCTTAAGGAGGGCATGATCTAGAGAGCTGCTGTAGTGGGGCACTCTGAGAATCTAAGGGCCGATGTGAAGATATCAGGGAAGAAGAAAGACATCAATAGTTTTTGCCAAAAAGGTCAGAGAATCCATTGACCAGCTTATCTGTTCTTAGGTAACTGAGTGCCTCAAGTGAACAACCATCCACACCAATGATGTATCCAGCCTTCCAGAAGGACTCTGGAAATCCATTAGGATGGCAGCATCTCCCTGGGGGACTTGTATGCCTAGTGCAGGAAAATGCATTGTTGATTTATTCTGATTACATTTTCCATCAAATTCCTCTAAAATGACCAGCAAACGGTCCCTGAAATAGGAAAGAATTGGTGGCAGGAGTGAAATTTCGAGTCACTTTGATAAAATAATTATCTTCAAGGATTTGGGCTCTGATCGCTACTTAGACTGTGTGAAAATATTGCTGAATAAGGTGCTGAGCAAATTCAGGTTGTCATTAAGGGGACTGTGGTTGGTATCATTAAATTATATCCATTATTCAGATAAATGTTCCATGCCCTCTTAATTGTCTGCTTCCTCATCGACTTGAACATTCAGTTGGGTTTTTGTTTTGTTTTTCTGTTTTCATGTCAGAGGAAGAGGGCAGTTGGTACTCATAATATCTTGCTGGAACTTCATAGATGCCATAAATATTTATAAATCGGATAAAGTTATGTGTACTTCCTAGTCTAGAAGTGCAAGCTTAAGTTTGCTTTCATTATTTGAGGTGGTTTGGTCATGGTAACAGTATGTGATTTGGTAGCAGTTTAGGGTTGACTCAGAGGGAAAAGGAACAATTGTTTTATGTCTTTATTTCTAGCAATAGCTGAATTCAGGATCATGTAATTGGTACACAAAACACAGCTATTCAACCATTTCTTTATAGTTTCCTCTTCCACGTTTTCATTTTCATTTTCTCCCACTCATATATAGGCCATTTAAACATGTATCTCTATAACCATTAAAAAATATCTTCAAATTTTTGTCCCAATAGATTTTACAACAAATATTTACTCTCAAATAGCTTCCCCGTGCAACACAGAACACTCCTGAATTACTTTGCACTCCTACCTACCCCTCCTACCATCCCTTAATGAGGGCTCAGAGACTGTAAACTCATATTAACAGCAGCCTAAGTAAACAGCATCAGAAAAATAAGTTGACTTCCAAAGGAAAGTTATCATATAAAGCTGAATAGAACTGATTTATACTTTATCTGTTTTTTGTAGTTAATATTTCTACTGTTAATATAATTAATGTTATATGACTATAATCTACCCACCTAACATAATTATTTTCATTTTGTGTATGCCTACATAATTTTATGTCATTTCAGCCATTTTATGCACAGAGTTTTATGTTTTGCCTTTTCCATTTACCCATCAATACTTTTCCATCTTTGTCCATAGTACTCAGGATTCTAATTTCTGATGGCTGCTTAATATTCCTTCTTGTTTATCTAGCATAATTTACTTAGTCACTCCCTTATCTGTTGTGCTTTGATCGTCTGTTGTGTTATGCATTCATTTTCTATTAGAGTGGCCAAGAAAAAGTTTGACTTTACAATCACCATTTTCTACAATAGGAGTCCCTAGGTGTTTCTGCTTGACTGTCCCATCTCTTCCATTTCTACCTGAGTTGGCCTGAACTCTGCCAGGTAAAGGATGGTCACCCAGTGCAAGATCTTTCCATATAGTATAAGGTTGCACCTGCAGTGCAATAAGCTCTCTGTTTGGTGTTTGACATTATCTCATTTAACTTTCTCAATATGTCTATAAGAAGGTCTTGAAGTATTAACAGACATTTGGGATGAAGGAAGATGACGGGTGGGTAGGAAGAGTTGCCTACTGGTGGGAAAGAAGAAAGGAGAGAATAATGGAGGTAATGCATTTACTAAACACTGAACAAGCTGTCCTTGCAGGAGGGTAAATGTGTTAGGATATCTTCTTTTCCTTCTCCCACCCTAGATTTGCCAGTTTCTCAATACTTGGGGCTCTCAGTTGTGCACAATGGAGGCTAAGACTGGTCTGGGTAAGAACATGTTTTTTTCCACTCTTGAAGTCAACATTCAAAATGTTTCTATGTGGGAGAAATTCCCTCTGCTCATCCTGCTTTTTCATTCAGTTCAAATTCTGCCCCCCTGTTTATAAGAAATGTAGAAATTTTTCATCCTGCTCGAGCATTAGATTATTCGGTTTCCCCAGGCCACCCAGCCTGAAGACTTCTTTGGGATGCTACTAGAGAATGGCATCATAGTTTATCCATTTTTTGCAATTTCATCAGAATGCCTGATGCCTTTTTGAAATGTGCAGGGACCCAGGCTAATTGGTCCAGCCTTGTTGTTATCAGCAGTTTTCAGCAATGACTACCTAGGCCTAACTTTGAAATCTTTGTGAATTTGCTCAGTATAAACAGAATAGGGTATTGAAATATGCAAAGAGCTGCTACCATGTGGGCATCTGCTAACCTTAGCATATCATAGTATTCTTCATTTGTGGGCATGCAGAAGGAGCTCAAAGGACTCTTTTTGATGGCCATGATATGAACAATCAGGAGGAGAAAGTGAAAAAAACTTTATTTCACAGGGGGTTCTGGTAATGAGTAGTGAATTTCGGATATGTTCAGGATTATTCTGCTTTCCCCCCTTTATATCAACAAGTCAAAAACTATTCATTAAGCAGCCACTCTGTTTAAGACTATATGGAAAGCACTGTGGAAGATATGGTGATCTATTAAACTGGTTCTTCTTCCTTCAAGCTTAAATTCTAGTTGAGGTGACAAGACTTGAAAAATTAGGTAACAGAAGATAAATAGTTCAAGGCTAAAATAGAAGAGGTGTCATGAGACAAAACATTATTATTTGACAAATGAATGCTACAGACAAGTGTTCTAGGAGTCCCAAGAAGATAGAGCTGAAAGGCATGCTGATATAGTACCTTTTCTCCTGCTGTTCTCTGTGCCTGAAACATCCATTCCATACATCCCTCCCTACCTGTAAAACCCCTATTTATCTTTCAACATACTATTCAATCATAGCTTCCTCAGTTCAAACTTCATCAACCCACCCAGAGTTAACCACGTTACCTCTGGTGAGCTCATAGAAACTTAAACTCACTGAGTCTATAGAAGCACATTATATTGCTGTTTACACATTGTACTCCTCCACTAGATGGAAACTCAAGGGTAGGGTCAATTTGATATGAATTTATCTTTCTGTCCTAAGAACCTACCTTAGAGTTGTATAGTCAGTGTTCAATACATTTGATGAAATGAAACAAAATGAATACAGTGGAAAGAGCACTGGATTTGGAGTCAATGACAACAGTGCCTAGCTTAGGAAATGTTTTTAGGAAATGCGTGTCATATCACCTCTGTGGACTAAATTAGAATGATCTCTAAAGTTCTTTATAATGGTTAAAACTGTGTAATCTTAGACTGGGAGTGGTTCTTAAATTTTCCCATAACTGCCACTGACAACAACAATGGCTAATGTTTACGGCAAACCTGCTATGTGCTAAGCATAGATCAAAAATGATCTCCGTCAACCTTCCAAATAAGCTTATGTGGTCAGTGTTATTACACTCATTTTCCAGATAAAGAAACTGAGACTCCAAGAAGTAGACTAATTTTGCCCAGAGTCACACAGCTGGAAAGTATTGAAATGGAGATTCTAGTTCAAATATTTTTGAACCTAGAAGTCTACGCTCTTAGCAACCACACTAGTCATTCTCAACCCTGAACGCACATTAGAGTCATTAAGTTGTTTTTTTTTTTTTCTTAATAGTGATGGCCAGGCCCAAGTCTTCTGGGATTCTGGTTCACTTAGTCTGAGGAGTGGATTGAACATTGGCCGTTTTAAAAGCTCTCCTGAGGGATTCTATTGTGCCACCAAATTTGAGAATGCCTGCATTATATTATTCAGCCTTTGAGACTGCAGCCGAGTCTTGTGAAATGGTAGAGTTTAGATGGGCAAGAGAAAGGACGACATTCTGAATAGGATTTTTTTTAAGCTTTAAGGTGATGCACAATTATCTGAATGTGTCTTATTTCTTTGAAGTAAGAGTCCTTTGTTGTATCAAAGCTACTAAGACATAAGTGCATAGACCAGACTTCAGCCCTGCTGCAAGTGGATTTCGAAACAGTTTCAATGCAATTTCCCAGTTTCAGAGAGAAATGGCTTCTGCACTGGCTTATACTGGGTCTCCTGCCACCATTTTTCTGCCAAAGGTCAATGGACAAACTATTTCCTTGCATGGGACAGTAGGTTCTCTTTGACCCATACACTGGACTGCCAACCTGTCCATTTCTACACGATGGTTTTCATTTGGAATTTGTGAATCAGATTGATTGAGAAAGCTAGAATGAAAAGAATTTTAGAAAAGACATGAAATGATCTCTCCTTGCTTTATGGTACAACACTTGTCATGGGGCTGGTTTTACAGCATTCTTGAAAACCTTCCTGTCTGGC
This sequence comes from Aethalodelphis obliquidens, assembly GCF_003676395.1. Lineage (NCBI taxonomy): Eukaryota > Metazoa > Chordata > Mammalia > Artiodactyla > Delphinidae > Aethalodelphis > Aethalodelphis obliquidens. The sequence goes on along the minus strand of NW_020838058.1, from coordinate 1,418,297 downwards.
CAGTGCATCAAAACAAGTGGCTTATTTTGGGTTTTGGCAGCGGCTGCTGCTGATGTTGGGGGTGGCTTCCTAAGGACAGTATCCCTGAGGGGATAGGAAACTGGAAAGAAATTGGTAGTAAACCAGCAGCTGAATAACTCCTGAGTGTTCTGAAAGACTCATTGCAGTAGAATTGTCAGGAAAGGGACACCTTGATTAGGAACATTTCAGAGTGCTCAAATTGTTTTCCTTTTATAAGCATACCACTTAAACTTTGTTGGCAATACACTTCCTGATGATGACTTAATCTTTTGGCTAGATTAACTACTGGCTTAAAAATACAGTTATCCAGCTGGGAAGGGCCATTTTGGGGTTTTCTGGAAACAGGCTCCAGAGGAGGACTGTGGGACTCAGTAAATTGTTGTGCAGCATCTTGGCGAGGTTACCTCTAAATGTCTTAGCTGCAGAGGTTTATGGTGCTTGAAAAGGGAAGAAGATCACCTTGGGTCAAACCCAGACCCACAGAATTCATTTCATTCCCTTTCAGTTTTGACTGCTTGCTTGTATCAAAATAGATTGTGGCAAATGGTGTTTGGATTTGGTAACTCTTTGCATCTTGTTAGAATCTACCTTGAAACAGCTCTCTCCAGTTTCTCTGCGCCCATAGCATTGATAACTAGGTACTTGGCTGGAAAAGAGGGCAGGCTCTGAGAAGCAGAACATCTATACTCTTATTAACAAATGGTAAAACCTGTCCTGTGCAATGAAATATGGGATGGTCTGAATATTACTAAGATACTAAATATGAGGGAGTCATGACAATTATAAAAGACAGAATATCCATAGAGATTAGGCATTCTGGAATCAAGCATATCTGGAGTTTGAATCCTGGCTTTACCACTTGCTAACTTGGATGATCCACATTAGCTTTCTGAGCCATTTCCTCACGTGACTATATTGGGAGAATTTAATGAGATGCTGCATATGATTTGTTTAGTAGGTAGTTAACACTCAATAAATATTGGCTGTTATTATTAGACTGTGATTTTTTTTATTACTTCCATCATTACCACATGTTTTTGCTACCTTCATCCCAGATGGATTCCCATTGCCCCCCAGTGCAGTGTCCTACCTCTCCTGTAGAGTAAGTACCATGATCCAGACCTTCTTTCTATCCTAAAACCTTACCAACCTTTGATTCAATCCTTATGATTGAATCCTTATGTTTATGCTTCCTATTACATGACAGTTGACTCCACTATTTATCAGTGAGATGACCTCTGTGAGGCTTATTTCTTCAGCTGAGAAGATTAAGTGAGATAATCCATGTAAATCACTTAACACAGTGCCTGGTCTATGGTAGTACTCTGTAAATGTTGGCTGCTTTTACTTCTCTGTACTTGTCAAAACAGGATAGTGGTGAGACTGGAAGAAAGACACTAAAAACACAGATTGAGATGATATTTCTTTCATGGCAAAGGATCTAGAGACATAGAGGGATGGTTATGTATAGCGGTAGATGGGGCATTATGTTCCCAGATGAAAACATGGCTCTCAGGTTCCCATAGCTCGCCCTAGGGATGTGCAGCTTTGAGCTACACCATCTGCATAGAGTAAGGATTTTTACCAGACTCTAAAAGATCCTTTTGCCATTCTTATTTTGTTTTCTTTTAATTCTCTCCTGGTCCCACCCAACTGTTCTTCAGATTCTGGCTACAAATCTACCTACGTACCCACCAGGGGCAAATAAATGATCACAACTCCTTCACATTCCTAAGTATTTATGGGAAAACTAGGTGAGGGTAAGGTCACTTTCCTGGAAACGTCAGTTAGCAGGAAAAGGCTAAGGCCTGTTTGAAGTCTACTTCTGTTGGATTATGGTGATGCTTTATAATAGGATTTATTTTTATTCTGAAGTGGTAAGACCTTGGCTTCAAATTAGAGCAAGCATCTCTAGATGGAATTTGTTTCCCCTTGGAAAATGCTTAATATAAAATAATGCAGACTTGTAAAAAATTCTATTGGCATGACAGTGTATGAATAGAGAAGTAAAAATGCCTGCCTCTTAATCCACGTGCCTACCCTGCCAATCCCTACCCCACAGATAACCACTGTTAACTCTTTGTTGTGTATCCTTCTAGGTTTTCTCCATCCGTATATAAACATATACGTCCAAAAATTGGATTCTATCATAAATATTGATCTGCTTCCCCTTTTACATAATAGCATGACTTGGAGTTATTTCTGTGTCAATACATCAAACTCTTTTTCCTTTTTTAGCAAGTGCACAATATAGATGGATTCTTGGGTAACTTCAGTTTTTGTCTTTATGAACAAAACAGATTTTAGATGGTAATACCATTTACAAGTTAATGAGGTTTATTAAGTTCACACAGTTATTAGGTGGGAGAGTCAAGATTTGGACCCATGTTGGCTGACTCCAGAACACATGATATTAACTGCTAGGCATTCCTTAGTTTCTGTAACTTAATTACTTTTACTCTCAGTTTCTAAGGTAAGCAGTAATAAGGTATCAACAAAATTTCACAATTAGAATAGACTTTTGAGACAGCTTATCTATTCCAACCTCTGACTATACAAACAAGTCATTAGATGGTTCCTCTTTGGGAAAAATCATTTCCAAAACTTAACTTTGGTGATATAAAACTTCATTAAATTATTTGCATTTGTGGTGGTAGAAATTCTGGATTGCTTAAGCAATTGTTCATCTTACAACCTTTATATTTTATATCAACATTTCTTCATATGATATGCTAACACTTTGGAGTAGGTAGGGTAAACTGTTATTAAGTCCATTTCACAAGTGGGGACGTTTAGGCTCAGGGAAATTAAACAGCTTAAATTTTTTATTGAAGTATAGGTGATTTACATTATGTCAGGTTCAGTTGTATAGCATAGTGATTCTGTATTTTGTAGGTTATACTCCGTGATAGGTCATTACAAGATAATGGATATAATTCCTTGTGCTATGCAGTATATCCTTGTTGCTTATCTATTTTATATATAGTAGTTTGTATCTGTTAATTCTATACCCCTATCTTGCCCCTCCCCCATTCCCTCTCGCCTTTGGTAACCAACCACTAGTTGTTTTCTATATCTGTGAGTCTGTTTCTGTCTTGCATATATTTCCATTTGCATTACTTTTTAGATTCCATATTTAAGTGGTGTTATACAGTATTTGTCTTTCTCTGACTTATTTCACTAAGCATAATATTCTCTAGGTCCATCTATGTTGCTGCAAATGACAGCATTTCATTCTTTTTACGACTAATATTCCATTGTATATATACTACATCTTACTCCAATAGTCTGTTGATGGGCACTTGGATTGCTTCTTTTATTATAAATAGTGCTGCTATGAACATTGTGGTGCATGTATCTTTTCAAATTAGTGTTTTCGTTTTTTTTTCTGGATATATATCCAGGAGTGAAATTGCTGGATCATATGGTAGTTCTATTTTTAGTTTCTTGAGGAACATCCATACTGTTTTCCACAGCGGCTGCACCAATTTTCATTCCCACCAATAGTGGGGATGAAACCAGTGAAAAGGGTTCCTTTTTCTCCACATCCTCCCCAACGTTTGTTATTTGTAGACTTTTTGATGGCCATTCTGACTGGTGTGAGGTGATACCTCACTGTAGTTTTGATTTGCATTTCTCTAATAATTAGTGGTGTTGAGCATCTGTTTATTAAATGGCTTAAAGTTATATAGTCAGTTACTGAAGGCAACCTGAATGTCAGGTGAAGGAGTTTTGACCTGAAGGCAGCAAGGAGTTACTGAAGGTTTTGAATAGGGGTGAGGCTGTGGGAGTTACGTGGATGGGGTAAGGAGATGATTGTATGACAGCACTGACACTTCAGCAATAGGAGTGGCAAGAGCCAAGATAGTAAGCCAGGTCAGCTATTCAGATATGAATAGATAAGAAGCATGGATACTATTGATAGCAATCAGACTGAAAAGGAAGGGATGGATGGAAGAAATATCAGGAGGACAATATTTCTAGAGCTTCATGACTAGCTGGAGATGGGGGACTAGAGAAATAAAAGAAATAAAAGAGATAAGGATGATTCCAAACATATTAGTTGGATTGTCAGTGGAACCTTTTACAAATAAGAAAATCAGTGTTGGAGTGAAGAGCAGCTTGGATTAAGACTTGCTGGATGGCGATGTTGTGACGCGTCAACAATGGCGGCTGTGTCAACAATGGCGACTGCGTCAGCGTCAACGGGCCTCCGTTGTCAAGCGGTTTCCAGGCGTTGCAGCGGGACCCGCAGTCATCTTAGAATGTGCCCGCTCCCGCCGCGTTGTGGATCGAGCGGCGGTGTCAAGACCCAGCGGGGCGAGCCAGTGTCACTTCGGCCTCTTCACTCTCCCGGACACTGCACCTGGGCTAAGTCGGCAACATGAGCGGCAACAACTTGGATGAGAACGACGAGTTTGATGAGCAGTTGCGAATGCAAGAATTGTACGGAGGCACTGAGGACGGCGACACCGAGAAAGATCCCGGTGGAGAAAACGATTCTTTCCAGCAGCAGCCGACTGACACCCCATACGAGTGGGACCTGGACAAGAAGGCTTGGTTCCCCGAGATCACTGAAGATTTTATTGCTGCATATCAGGCCAATTATGGCTTTTCTAACAACGGTGCGTCTAGTTCTACTGTGAATGTCCAAGATGTCAGTGCTAGGACTGCAGAGGAACCTCCGCAAAGAAAATCCCCCGAACCCAGTGATACCAAAAAGAGGGGAGAAAAGAGAAAGGGTGAATCAGGATGGTTTCATCCTGATGAAAGCAGAGACACAAATGTGTATGTTTCTGGTCTGCCTCCAGATATTACAGTGGATGAATTTATACAGCTCATGTCCACGTTTGGCATTATTATGACAGATCCTCAAACAGAGGAATTTAAGGTCAAGCTTTACAAAGATAATCAAGGAAATCTTAAAGGAGATGGACTTTGCTGTTATTTGAAGAGAGAGTCTGTGGAACTTGCATTAAAACTTTTGGATGATGATGAAATTAGAGGCTACAGATTACATGTGGAGGTGGCAAAGTTTCCACTGAAAGGGGAATATGACACCTCAAAGAAGAAAAAGAAGTGCAAAGACTATAAGAAAAAGCTGTCTGTGTGGCAAAAGCACTTGGATTGGAGACCTGAGAGAAGAGCTGGCCCATCCCGAATGCGCCACAAGCGAGTTGTCATCACCAGAAATATGTTTCACCCTTGCATATCTCAAACGAATGTTCAAGAAGCCGCAACTGAAATGGAATTTGAAGAACCTACAGATGAAAAGAAGTCTGAAAAAACAGAAGATGGGGGAGAACTTGAAGAAGATGCTTCTGAAAAAGATGCTAAAGAAAGTGGCCCTGAAAAAGAGGCTGAAGAAGACTGTCCCCAAAAGGAATCTGAAGAGAGCTGCCTCGAAAGAGTGTTTGAGGAAGGCTGTCCCAAAAGAGTGCGTGAAGAAGACTTCCCCGACAGAGAGTCCGGAGAACGTAGCCCCGAGAAAGAGCATGAAGAGGGTAGTCCTAAAAAAGAGTCGAAAGAGAATGGTGCAGAAAGAGAGCCCAAAAAGAAGAGACTCAAAACAGATCCTGATGAGAACGGCCTTGAGAAAGGTTTTGAGAAAGAGGGCTCTGAGAGGAATTTAGTGAAAACATTCTTAAAAAAGAGGTAGAAGAAAATAACTCTGAAAAATCAGAATTCAAAGGTGACAGCTCTGGGAAAATGTTTGATGAAGAAGGCTCTGAGAAGGGGTTTGACGAAGAGTCAGATGAGAAGGAAGAAGATTCCACTGAGAGAGGGACTGTGGGTGATTCAGGGAATGTTAAGGAGGAAGGGCCCCTGTCCACAGGCAGCAGCTTTGTCCTCAGTAGTGATGATGACGATGAAGACGATGATGACGTTTAATCCCTTAAACTTGCTTTGTAGGGTGATTCCTCCATCTCCGTTTTGCCTCTGCTCCAGGGTAATTACTAGTAGTGTTACATGAACGTGTGCATAGAGGTAGGATGCCCTCAGATCAATGCAGTGAAGTGTTCGTGATTATCTGTACTGGCCGATTTTAAATATATGTGAACAAGACAACTGGATTCTTGTCTTTTGTCATATTTGTTAAGTGCATGCAGAATAATATTTTTTAAAGTATTCTGATTGAAGTTTTTGATATTCAGAAATCAAAAATAAGTTGTTAATATGCAGAAACAGAAAATTAGACCTGAGTTAAATTGCATTTTTCATTCTTGCTATTGCTTTATTCATACTAAAGTTTGGTTTTTCTAAGGACCTGAAAAATCCCTGTAGGAGTCTCCTTGTTTCAGCTTATGATGTTACCACTGATGTCCCCATTTCCCCTCTCTAAACCAGAACATGTTACTAAAACTTATGAAGTAAAGAACACTTCCGAGTTTTTCCCTGCCCAGTCCTCGCAAGTTACTTTTATTTTTCTTTTCTACCCTCTTGCCATGAAAATTGAGTCTTAAACGTGCAAAAGTAAACTTCCCAAGGTCCACAGCTTCCATTATTGAAAATACAGAGGAAATCAGAATTCTACCGTGTACTGTTTGGGCCCCTCTAGAAGCTGATTAAAGTTACAGGACCTTTACCCAGAAAAATCTATGCATGCACTACACAATCTTTTGTATACAGTTTGGGGTGGTTCATGGATCCCCTGGAGTTTAAGAACGTTTGTCATGCATATTTCAGATGTTTGCTTTTGATTTTGTTCTAGAATCATGGTATCTAGTATCTGCTAAGTTGTGTAGTCCCAATAAAAATTTGGGTCTTTCTTGACTGTGCTTTCCGAATTCAGTATTGATGAATTGACTTCTGATGTAGCATTAAGAAGTTATTCTCATAAATTAGAAGAATTAAAATAAACTGCATTGGTGCTTTCTCATGAAAAAAAAAAAGACTTGCTGGATGCTGGTGGTTGGATATGTAAATAAAAATGTGCAGCTATTTTTAGAAAATGTAGTACTGGGACTTGGATGAAAGCAGTTTTGCAGGTTCAGGCTCAATAGTTTTCTATCTGTACAGAGCTGTTCACACATTCAGTATAGTAGGTCTGTAAGGAGACTTTAAATATCATCTATTCTGAGTCCCTCCTTTTACAGAGGAGACCAATTGGTGAAGTAACTTGCCCAGTGTCCTGAGTGGCAATGACAAATCATATTTCCTGAGTCTCTGTTCCTTGCTCTTTACTGAACTTTAGAGGTTGCAAACTGGTAATGGACCACTGATAGTTGTGTTTAGCCAGTAGAGTAGATTGTATTATTGATCACAAATACTTGCCGCCTCTCTCTAGGAGAGGATTAAACTCCTCCTTCCCATTAAAGTCATCCTTGGCCATGTGACTTGTTTTGGCAAAGGAAATGTGTGCAGAGGTGATGTGCAGTATTCCGGAGAGGAACTATAAAGCATGATTCAAGTACATAGTCTCAGTGCATGATTCACCAGGTTTTCTTTTTCTTCTGCTACGAGTTTGTTTATCAATATTCTAGATAGAAGTAGAATATAGAAGTAGCTGTGTCAGCCTGAGTCCTAGACTAAACATGATGTGCAGCAGATATGCAACTAACCTGTGATGGGATTATAATGTGGGTAAGGAACAACCTTTTGCTGTAAGCTAAGAATCTGGAGTCATGTGTAAATACAGTATAACCTAGTCAGTCCTAACTGATACAATCTACATCATTTAAAAAAAATGAATCAGTGACTAACATTTGGAAATTTTGAGAATTAGCAGAAAGATCCAGACTTCAGATTTCTGATGAAAAATTGGCAGGAGTGACACATTTGGCCAACCCGGCACACATTGGCTGGGGCTGTATAGCATCTATCCTTTAGAAATAGAAGCTAATGCTATAGTTTACCCCAAGCATCCTATACTCCCTATTTGTATCTTACACCCATCCATCTTTTTCTTCAGTTATCTACATTACCTGTCTGGCCCTTGTAAGCACTTGAATTTGCCACTTTGGCTTTATATCAAGTTTTCCTACCCCTCAGCAAGAAAATGCTAGAGGCAAAAAGAACAGAGGACTGAAGACAGAACTTTAGTTAATACCCACCTGCATGAATGAGATAAAGAATCAGTGGGGAGACATTTAATAACTGGTTAGGAAAGAAAGAAGAAAACCAGAATTGGACAGTTACCAAAACAAAACACAAGGAAGAGACAAGTCAAGAAGGGGGGATGGTCAACCTCAGGGAAAACTACAGAGTTCAACAATAAAGACAGTGATAAAAGCAGGTCATATGTGACCTTTGAGAGAATAATTGCTGTGTTTTGATGATCATGGAAGACAGAAGATAGGAGATTAAGGAGCAAAGGGCTGCTGAGAAAATGGAGGTGTTGAGATAAAAATTTTCACAAGTTTGGTATTGAATAGAAGGAGAAAAATAATTAATTTCTAAAATGGCAGCGGAATCAAACCAAATGTGTTTTTTTCCCACTTCTTGTTTTGGTGGACAAGGGCAAGGGGCAACACGTGTTTGAAAAGCATTGGCAAAAGAGCCAGTAAAAAGGAACCAGGTTATTGAGGGAACAAAGTTTGGGAGGTGGCTAAGAGTAATGGATAGAGAACATGGGTGAAGCAGCTAGTTTTGGAAATAAAGGATAATAGACCTTCATCTAAGTCTGTTAGTCTGCAATATGGGGTCCTAATGAATCATCAGTAGTAACTCAGAAGAAAGCAGTATCTGGGTCCCATGGTGGGGGTAGGGTAATGGAAGAATGATGACCTTGTCTAGTAGTTCAGAGAAGGTCTGTTCTCTCTGGTTACAGTCTTGAAGGAGGAGCAGACAGGCAGTGAAGGATCTGATAACTGAGAGACTGAAAGCCATTTGCGGCAGGAACCCGAGCCATGTGCCCAGATAGAATCTTGGTGCCTTTCTGGGCCCCTTTTCTGTCAGTTCTGCAATTGCACTAATAAGAAATGCCTCTTATCTCACATAGGTTAATGATTTTGAGAAGGAAAAAAATACAGTTTATTATGATGGCAGGAAGGGCAATGCAAATGGCAACTGAGAAACTTGAAATGCAACTAAGTGCTTTGAACTTCATTTCAAGAGGCAACGATACCACTCATCAAATAGCACCCTCTGAAGAAGGAACATAGAATGACAAAATATGCTAAATTCAGTAATTTTCAGCCTGTGCTCCTAGACCCCCAGGAGACCCTCTTTGTGGTCTGCATACTGGGCCCTTATACTATTAGTGTTTACAATATGTCAGTGTCTATATTTCTATTAAAGACATAAAATAGGGATTTACTTATGCTACATTAGCATCTCATTATCATGCTTGGGTTTGGACCAAAACACAACAGCTGACCTATAGATCTTTCCTGTCACACAGCATAGAGAGAGAAACCACTGTGCATCATGATGTTCGTGGAGGCCATGCTGTCATTCCCACTACAACCACAATGAGAGTATTGCCAAGGAAGGAATTTCTAGTTGAGTCTTAGTGGAGAATGAAAGCAAATAAGATAGTGGGTTTTTTTCCTGCCTTAACAAAAGCGTCAGTATTTATGCTGCTATAGCTGGTAAACTCTGTTTTGTGAAGGCACGTTGATGGGGAGGGTACTTGGGATAGATTGTGATAGTAGGTGGCCCATAGGTTCATTTGCCTTGGAAGAGACTGGAGCATAGAAACAAAATTACACTCATTGCCCCATTCTTCTGGGGTTTCAGTTACTTTTCCATTACTTCAGCAGGTTCATTTTCTGAGTTTTGAACGGGGTCAGAATATAGAGAGGGGATTGATAGTGTGTTGGTGGGAAATGTGCTGCAGGAGGGAATGTGCAGGGAGGAATGGGACTGATTCTTGGACTGTAGAATAAAAATCAAAGAGAATGAGTAGTTCTCAACTCTGTTTAATTTACCTTTGTTGTATCTTTCTTTGTCACTAGGCTACACTAGGCACAAAATTTAAGAATTAGTACAATGGGCAAGACTCATGGTCTGATCAGCTTATTCTTCCAACTATGACAATGACACTAAGGACATGCTATTACAGACCTTTCCTGACATCAACTGTTTTTCTTAATTACATGAATATTATAAACTATATACTGGTTCAAATAGGAGATTGAAAAATCCAGGGACCTCAAGGATGAGTAGGAGCTAGTCAGTGGTGGTGGGGTGAAGAGAAGAGGTTGTATTCTGGACAGAGAAAAAAGCATATGCAATTGCCCTGAGATGGAAGAAAGCAGCAGACATCTGGGGATTTGAAAGAAGGTCAGTGGAGCCTGGTGAGCAAGTGGGAGGATGGTATCAGTGGAGACTGAAGAGATAGGCAAGAACTGGAAGCCTAAGAATATCCTTTGTGGGAAACAGTGTCCTGAGTCCCATGAACGTTCATTGAAAGCAAGTTCATGATATTATTAGTGGTATTATACTAGAAAGCCTCCATATTCTCGAGCTTATGTTGTACTGTACAGTCACTCGTTTGAGCATTCATTCGACAAGCATATATTGAGTGTCTACTGTATGCCATGTGCTTTGGGCCAGAGTTGTATACCTCCCAGACTTTTGTAAATTACAGGCTGCCACTTACAATGTGGTCACTTTGTCAGTCCTGTCATGATAGAGTCAGATTTAGCTTCTTTTCATTATTATTATCTTGGGTATAGTATTGACGGTTTAGAGAACAGGGCCCAATGTCAGTGAGTTCTGCTGTCAGCAATCTGGAATACATCTTCCAAGGGTGTCCTTAAGCTCCTGGTGGGCAAGATCAAGAGAGAGAAAAAAACTAGAGCTGTGTCTTTGTGCCACTGAAGCAGCATTTGGGGAGATGTTAGGCTTAGTTCTCACGACTCTCTTATCCTCAGTGCTATGAGCTTTGACGAGGAGCCTATAATTGTCATTTTGAAGACTGATGGATGCCACTTTTTTCTTTATCTCTCTTTCTAGCTTTGCTTTATTTAGACTCTGTTTTTTTTTCACCTACTGCCTCTTTCCATTTTTTTCCATCTCTTTTATTCCACTATCCTAGCTGTCTCTCTGAGAATGAGTACCAGGAGTAAAGACTCTGCTCTCAGTAGCAGGGAAAGCAGAGTGACTCATATGGGCTAGCCCTGACCTAGGAATGAACCTTTACAGATATCTTCATCTTCATCCTCATTCACAAAGAGCACTTATGCTGAAGAAATTAAGTCAGTGGCAAAAAAGTGGCTTTCTCATCTGGAAACCAATTTAAGAAGCTTTCTCCACATACTCTGGCCTTCATTGATCTCACCTTTTTCTGTAGTGTATACTTCATTGAACAAGAATCATAAGATTTAGTTCTTGATAATATATTGTATTGGGGAATCTTGCATGATACCACTACACCAGCGGTGCTGCTTATATTGTATTGGGATAGTTTCTAATTCTTTAATAGATGATGATTTTGTTACCCTAACAGGATAGGACTGTAAACTCCCACAGGGAAGGGACTATGACCCTACTTAATTTCTATCACCCTTAGAACTGAGCAAAATGGCAGGCATACAGTTTAGCCATTCAATGGCACTTGATTGAATTAATGAGACCTGTCATATTATTGTACATAGAGGAAGATCTTTGGATTCCTACCTGCCTTTCTTTGATTGTTAGAGGGTAATAGAATTTTTGATAATAATTCTTCCATCGTCACCCTCCCTCATTTGGTCTTTCTCTTTGTGCACCAGTAAGGAGGCATAGATTTAGATGAAACATCCATTTCTTCATGTCAAATTCTGTCCCTTTGTGTGGCAGTTTCCATTATACAGGTATGCCTTTGCTTTGTCTCTACATCAGGGCAAGTGAAAGCCAAGTAACCAACATGAGTGGTTGTATCCCTTTTTTGTTCTTTTACCCTTTGAAGCAGCACAGGAGGAAGAGAGGACAATAATGTAGGAGGACAATAACATGAGAAAGTTGGAATATGGTATAAATGAAGGGGACAGATGTCATTTGAGGCTACAAATTAATCCATCAGGTCTTTGGATTGTTGTAACTAAATGGCAAGAGCTGAGAGAGGAGCTGTGTGTGAAGATGAAGACATTCCTTGGTTTTGGCAGCCTGTGCTTGGTAAACCAAGATAAGAGATTGAGGTGCTGATATTCCCATGGAAAAAATTGCATGAGATTAGTAATGGAGAAAGAGAAAGGGCTTAGAAATCAAAGAAATGGGAAAGGAAATGTATTTGATTCCTATGGCTGTTGTAACAAATTACAACAAACGTCGTGGCTTAAAAAAACACCCATTTATTATCTTACAGTTCTTGAAGCCAGAAGTCCAAAATGAGTCTCACTGGGATAAAACAAGGTGTGTATAGGTCTGCATTCCTTTCTGGAGGCACTAGGAGAAAATCTATATCTTTGCTTTTTCCAGCTTCTTGAGGCTGTCTGCATTCCTCGGCTTGTGGTGCCCTTCCATCTACAAAGAACCGAGTAACCATATGTGGACAAACTTGGGTGCTAAGTCTGTAGATGACATAGGAGACATGGGCCAGGAAACACTGAATGAGAGCCAATGCCCTTCTAAAGATGTAAAAACTGTTATGTAAATATTATCAGAAACAGATAGCTTAAGAGCCTAGTCATGCTATTTAAAATAATTTCATTATGATTTATAGTGCATATGAATACATCTTGCTTTGCACATGCAGTGTGTTTGCATTAGAGTTCTGTGACTTAAGATGTAGTATAAGATAACGTCCGTGTAAGCAATTTTGTAAATGTTTTTACGTTTAGCTTTCTAATGCCAAAGCTAATTGTTTAATATCTCCTCTGTCCTCTGCTTCATGTCCTTCTGTTTCATTCTGGGCCACTTCCATCCCTCCCTCCCTCCCCCTTTCCTATTTTTTTCCTATTGTTTTTGGTTCCTATGCTTTTCATTTTGTCCTTCTACTGACATCATATAAGTTTTTAACTGAGCAATTAATAGAATAAATAGAGTCAAGTCCAGCATATATACATTTTGGAGGCAGAATTTCTGTTTTGGGAAACCCCTTCAAATTTAATCCCATGCTAGTCAGATTTCATGTTTATAGATAAAATTTTAATGGTTCCCTGTAGCCAATCTCCTAGAGCCCCTCTATGTTTTTACTCTTTCTGTGCTTTGACATGTGACCTGCTTGGAAAAAAATAGGTTTTTTTGAGGATATTATATAACTTGTATGACTTTTCTCTAACATATTTTGGCCAGAGATATGGATTTGATTTTCCCATGGACTGTAGTGTAACTCTAGTTCATTACTCCAGTCAGTGCTCTTTATCCTGGAGGTTATTTTACAGAAGTTGTTCAGAGGAACCCCCCAAAAAGTGACTAGATGTATACTAGCTTTCCATGTCTGCTATTAGAGAAAGAATTCCTGAGTTTCTGCCCTACTGATAGTGGGTCAATACTCTCATCTTTGTACATGAAGGAAGCCTCACAGCCAGCCCTGTAGACAAAGAGTGTTTTCATTTTTCATCTTATTCTCTACTAGTCCTTCTTTCCTAGGATGGCCTCATGTCTCTCAGAATGGCTAACAAAAAATATGGCTTTAAAACTGAGCATAGCTGCTAATGACTTTATGATCCTAAGGCAAAGTTGTCTTTGTACCATAAGAGCTTGGCTGTGATTTGATAGTCTGAGGTGTGGTGATGAGGAAATGGATGATGGCTGTTTAAATCTGTCCGTGTGGCAAACTCAACAAGGTTGAGTATAGCCTGGTGGTTAAATTTTTGGTCTCTGGACTCATGAAGAGTTGGATTAAGTTCTAACTCCAACACTTACTAGCTTTATGTTGTTAAACAAGTTACTTTACCTTTTTGAGCTTAACTTTCTACATATGTAGTAATGTATATCTTAGAAGGTTAACTGAATCACAGGGAGATTGTCATTGAAGACTGTTTTCCCTAAGCAAGTGGGCAGCTGCCCATCCAAAAAATCTAATAAATACAGAGGCACATTGTACATCAAACTGAAATAAGGCAGCCTAGTGTAGTGGCTAAAAGGATGGATTCTGGAGCCTGATGCCTCGGATTCAAATCCAAGCTTTATCATTTAATAGATGTGTGGCTTCAGGCAACTTATTTCATCTTGTGGCTCCAGTCTTCTCATTTATAAAGTGGGAATAATGATAGTACATACCTCAAAAGCTTGGTATGAGGATTAAATGAATTAATACAGCTATAACACTTAGCACAGTGCCTGGCACATACTAGGTGTTCAAGAAGGGCTATCTCCTCTTATTATTGACACAAGTGTTGTTAACACTACTAATAATAAATAAATAAGTAAAGATGATAGATGTAGAGACTGAGATAAAGGATGATACCTTGGTTTCTAGCTTACTCAGCTGGTTCTGTAGTGGTACCATTTATTGAGATGGAGAAAACTGAGAGTAGATTTAGGCATAAGTTTTGGGAATGGCAAAGTTTAGTTTTTGATGTAAATGTGAGGTGCCTGTGGAATATGAATATAAAAGTTTCAAATTAGGCAGTTTTTCTACAAGTCTGGGGTTCACAGAATTATGGACCAGGGATATACTTTTGAGAGTAATCAATATACTATATTTTTAAGATTATGATACTGGATGACATAACCAAGAGAGAGAATTTAGAAAGAGAAGGAATGAGGGGGTCCAGGATCAGTCTCTGGGGGTATGGATAATGAAGAACCAGTAAAGGAGATTAAGAGGTATGGCAAAAATAAAAGAAGGAAACCTACCTTTTAAGTAGGTTTCAAGAAGGAGGGCATTGTCAACTGTATAAAATGAGGGCAGAAATATCCATTGAATTTGACCCTTTTGAGAAGTTTGGTTATGAAGAAGCATAGATTAATGAGGATGATAGCTGGATGTGTCATCAAGAAAGGATCTCTTTTTTAAAATATCAAAAATTCTAGCACATGTTCATATGTCAGCAGAGGTGATCTGTTAGAGAAGGAGAGATCAAGGAAGAGAAAACAGGAGGACATAGAATCCAGAGCATAAATGGAGGGGTTGGCCTTTGACAGCAGCAAGAACGCTGCCTTTACTTCTATGAGGTAAAGCGCATAGCACAATGCTTGACATATAGTAAATGCTCAGTAATTAGTAGCTGTTATGCTTGTTGTTTTTGTTGTAAGCTCAAGAGCCATGCTGACTTGGACATGGAAAAGGCAGTTTGAGTATGCTCAGAGCTCAAGCCTTAGTGGAAGGAAAGCCTGGGTAAGGAGTTGGCATTTAGGGTGTGCTATTCTAAACAAAGACCCAAGAAATGTGAATTTTGAGATATAAGTGTATTTGGCTAGGTTGTCCCACCTAACCTAGCCATATTTTTTATATCAGGGGAGGGTATGAGGCATCTCTGATTATGACATGGACAAAAGACAAGGTACTTTTATTTTATCAAGTATACTTCAAAGACATGGCTCTGAGAAATGGGCAGATTGAGCTCCATTGAGATTCACTGATCAGCATCTCTCATAGTGCATGTTGTCCCTGTAACACATGTAATTAAGGAGAAAGTGTTCCCATCCATTATATTTACCTCAGCAAAATGTGCTTCCATATGATGACATTAAGCAGTAAGTGCTTTGTGATTTATGCTGTTTCTATGATGTCATTGTCTGTGCTCTCAATACGATAAGCTGAAGGCATTTTAGCTATTATTCCTTTAGAGACAAGTACCTTTTGTTAAGGGCCGATTTTTCCCAGCATCCTGAAATGCCTTTTGCCTAATCATCTCTGAGCATAAATGCAAGCTTTGTGATTTTTCAAAAATGCTTCAGAATTTCCTATAAATATGTGCTTTTTAATTCTTTTCTCAAGTGGTCTTTATGCAACCAATAGAAGTCTAAATGTTTGATTGTTTTTTTCATCCTATGTTTTTTAGATTAAAAAATAGTTTGATTGGTATTAGATATGAAAGATAGAATACGCTTTAAAACTTTCAAACTGTTATTTGAGATCAGTATTAGAGAGAGAGGCTCTTTCAACAACTATCTGTTGTCCTGGTTAAAGTGTATAAGAAGCTACCTGGCCAGGAAATGGGCTGCACTGGTTTTGAACCTGCCTTGTTATTGGTACCATATGTCTGTTCTCCTAAATACTGAGCCTGGCCCTTTGGTTTCTGTGAATTTCCAGATTCCTGCATATTTGCCTTAGTCTCTAGGATTTAGGCCTTTCTAGTTCCCATATCTTTGCTTGGTCTGGCCTGTCATGCTTTGTCCTGTGTGTTTTCAGACATGTGTGTGCTTGCCTGGTTTAATTCACTAACTTTTCTCAAATGCTCAATCAGGTATGCCTTCTGACTTTTGATCCCGGGACTGATCTCTGTCTTGGAGTACCAGCTTTTTACCCTGGCCTCCATGTTATACTGTAACTCCCAGCACCGGCATTGAGAGCTGAATAAATCACTGATCTGACCCAGTACAGCATTTCTGATTTTCATAGCAGTAGTCGTAGAATGTAAAGGATGCTATGCTTGACGTTTGAATCTCTGGGGTTAAACTCTGGCACTACCAGAAACTCACTAAATGTCTATGAGCAAATAGCTTAGCTTCTCTGAATTCAGTCTCTTCTTTTGTAAAATAGGAATAATTTTTGCTTCATTCACTTTTGTGAGGATAAATGAGAAATAAGATATCATATGTAAAAAAAACCCTAACATGATAACTAGCACATGTCTGTTAAATCTGATATTTTCATACACAATTCTGTGTCATTAATTAGTTTCTTTTTACAGGCAAGTACTTTGTTTTCAGAGCAAATACTAGCCCATAAGTAAAAAGTCAGTGACAAAAGTTTCCTGCTTAAAATTCAGAAAGACATTACCACATAAGTTCATTTTAATAATTATCCCAAGTTTCCCAATTAATTTATCTTCAATTCTTATGTATTCTGATCACCAATTGCATTATGTCCCTTCTGAAAACAATTAATATGACAACTTGTAAATTTCTTGCAGAGAAACTGGATATTCAGAACTGAACAAAAACATGATAGTGATTATAAGAACAAATATTTGTGTATTTGGTGGTGTTATCCAAGAAATAATTTGAACTTTTGTCCATTTATAAGATGTGATTTGCTTCTTATGTTCAATGTGCCATTCATTAAAACAGCAACATAACATGGCATTTTAATCTATATATTTTTGGTGAAGTCATGCTATTGAAATACAACTTCATGTGATTAAAATGATTGCTGTCACATTATCTAACCATAAAGAAGATGGGAAAGTAAATCAGCTCTTTTAGAGTACTTAATGCATAGAGAGGTATTTAATATACAGCATTCTGTTCAATGTTCAGGGAGGCAAATATCATTATTCCTGATTTACGGATCTGAAAACTGAAGCTCAGAGAAGTTGAGTAACCTGTCTATGGTTATACAGCTAGTTCAGAGTATAGCTGAGATTCGAACTCATGTCTTCTTTATTCCAGTTCCATGTGTCCTTTTCACTACTTGAGGTAAACTACTACTGTCTCCTGATACCAGAATGGTAGGGAAGACCCTCTGTACTTGGAGTTGTTCAATGGTTAATCCAATTCCTGGCAGTGAACACATACAACTGAGTGTGAAAGGATAGGTTAGTAAGGGAACAGAGAACAGGCAAAGGCTGAATAGCTCACATTCAGAGGCATGTTGTATTCAGCTAATTCATAAACACTGCACATTGGACCTGCATGTATGTAAAACTCAATGGTTACAACCTCCCATCTTCAAAAAAGGGAAGGTCAGTATAGAGGAAGTATATCATATGTGGAATGAATCTGTAAATCATTTTGGTGTCACGTCACTCCCGTTACTGTCTTACTAGAGGATGGCAGCAGTGTTTTTTACTCAATGTGTGCATGTGTGCAATTGTTTTCACTGGGAAATAAATCAGCGATGCTATAGTCTTATGACCCTAAGATAATTGTATAGGTTTTTAATGCATTTATCATGCATCCTACAGATAACTTTGCCCAGGACAATTCAGCCATCAGTTTCATTCTTGTTAACATATACGACATCCATAATGTTATAGTGTAGATCAGATTTCGTATTTCAGCTCTTCCATTTTTGTTTAAGTGTCCATGATCAATTACTTAATGTCTCTGAATCTCAATTCCTTCTATCAAATAGGGCTAAGACTACCTTATAGATGTATAATAAAGAGGAAATGAGGAAAAATAGATGTACATATTCCCTTATATTCTGTTCAAATGTTACATGGAGATGAATGAAAGCCAGTTCCATTGCTGTTCATGACAACACTCTTGTAGTAGCTTAAGTTCCACTAGCTGTGCACTGCTCATGGAAGCTATTATGTGTGTATGTGTCTGTTTTGTTTCCACACCTAGACTGCTTTGCTCTTGAGGACAGGGCAAGTGTCTAGTAACATTTTTGTATCTCTAGGGCCTTTCATAAGTATTTAATACATGGCGGTTGCTCATAATGATTACAAAGTTTGTGCCTACAACAACAGTATTCAGATCGCCTTTCTTTGTTGTCCACATTCCATTCCATAAACCATCAAAGCTGATGCAGAGATGGAGCTTCTTTAGGCCTGCTCATTCATTCATTCATTCGTTCATTTATTTATTTATTTCCATAGCTCTTTGCAGTGACTATCCTAGAAAGGTTATATAGTTATATTTTGAAGATATATTATTTTGAAGATAATTATTAAAATTTTAAGCTATTTTTACTAGGTATTTTGTCTGCAATTAATGAAAGCTATAGGTGGGAGTGACTTTCATTATGTCATGTGGTTTGACTAATAGCATTTTACTGCAAGAGTAGTTTATTGAAGACATTTTTTTTCCAAAGATGGAAATTCCTATTTAAATAGCTAAAATTAAAGATTCTTAGTAAACACGGTATTTTAAAACTAGCTAACTAACAATTATCAAGTAGTAATTATGTGTCAGATTCTATACTAAGTCCTCTGTGCACATTAAGTTATTTAATCCTCATAATAACTCTGTGAGGTAGAATATTGCAGTGATCCACATTTTACAGATAAAGAAACTAAGGCACAGAGAGGTTAAGTAACTTGCCCAAGCTCACACAGCTAACATGGGCAGAGATTCACACATAGGTGATCCAATTCCAGAATCTGCTCCTAGTTTCAAAATTATGCTGCCTCTTACTATACCTTGGTACTAGGTTTTTAAATGAAATGAACTCTGGCTGTCATTATCATTGATTCTGAAATATTATGCATTTATTCCAGTTCTTGGTCTCACTCATAGACCTTAATTAGGATTTTTCCTTTATAATTTGCTTTGCTTCTCTTAGCTGGGAATCCAAAACTTTTGTTTTGTTTTTACCAACTTTGCATCAAAATCCATTGCAGGGATGTGGAATGTTCTCGTCACAAGAAAAAACTGTAAATATGTGTGGTGACAGATGTTAACTGGGCTTAACTACGGTGATCACTTTGCAGTATATACAAATATCGAGTTATTATCTTGTACACCTGAAACTAATATAATGTTATGCTAATTATACCTCAATAAAAACATCTATTGCAGTTACCTTTCTTCATGTGCTACCTAATTAAAATATTCCACTTTGACAGTTCCTATATTTTAAAGATATGTTTATAAATATACTTATATATTTATCCATCCACAGTTTCTGATATTTTCTTGCTATTCTGCCTATGTGAAATTGAAGCTCACAGATGTCTGTCTCATGGAAACTTGACATTGACATGCAGTTAGATATGCAGTCAAAAGAGAGCAATTTAAAATTTTTTTCTTCAAGAGTATCTCTTTGCCTGTCTGCCTGTATAGGAATCTGTCTGCTGTGTTCAGTGTTATTTGACATTTCTATACAATGCGTTAGCCTTTTATAGCCTTGGCTACATACTGCTTTAGAAACGCACTTGTCATATGAATTTAAAAACCAACAGATATGTATTCCTCCCAGACAAAAGATATTTTGAGGATAAATGTAAAGTATTTTCATCATAACATTTGAGTGATTCCTTTGGTTTCCAGACACTAAAACATTAAACATGTCTATTCAACTCCAGTTGCCTTTTATTAATCATTATGATGTTTTCAAAAATGTTATTTAAATGTAGCTAATATCTGATATTTCAAGCCCCAGTTGTTCATTGTGGAATATTTGATTTTGTCTACTTTCACATTGGTTTTTCTCTTAAACTCAAGTCTCTGTTCTTCTTGGTATGTCTTTCTGAGCAGGAAGATTGAAAACAGAAAGGAAGCATTTTCTGAGGAGGTGGTACAGTTTCTTTTGAGAACTTGATGTATAGGATGGGTAGCTTTCTTTCCCATACTTTATGGATATTTTCATGAAATAAATTGCTTCTTTCATAGGATAGGTTAGAGCTCCTGTTCTTTAGGTGTTCTGACTACAGTGAAACCTTAAACTGGAAGATTTCAGTTTGAAATGAATGCTTATGGAAGAATTTCTTGAGGTTCACTAAAAAAGTACTTTTTCCCCCTTTCCTTCAAACACATAGAAGTAATTCATTTTCACCTCAGTCTGATTTCTGTTTCTGCTAATCCAGCTCTGCCTTGGATTTCATTGCTTTAAAGGTGCATCTCTTTATATACATGGGCTCAACATCAGTTGAAAAGTTGAGTTTGGTTCGCCAGACAATTTCATTTTGCTCTATTTGTATTCTGAATCTCATAGAAATTTTACATATACATTTAACATATGAAACGAGAATTATAAGAATGGTAATTTGTATAGAAAATATATATCATATATTCTTTATGAATACAAGATTACTCCTGCACATTTTTTTTTTATCATTTCAGTACATTGTTCATTGTCATCTGACTTCCTCCACTCACTTGGATTTTAATATACACCATAAGTGCTGTTCATTTTTGAATGGTGAAAGCAATTTTCAGGGTGACCGTGAAGAAATCCTTTCATGTTTAAATTATAAGCATTTTATGAAATCGTTTAAGTTTATTAAATCTGAATTTGGTGTAAAATCATTTGGTTCTTCAAAGAAAAAAATCAGCCTTCCGAGTCATCCACTCAAAGCCAGGCTGACTGGGTAAATTAGAAACAGCTGAGGTGCATATGGTGCCATCAGAAGCCTCTACTATAGGAGAAAGAGTCCCATTGGGGAGGTTTGCCCTAGGAGAAGCTTGCGCTATTTGTGCCAAGACCATAGCAAGAGTTAGTTAAGGACAATTCAGTAAAGTTAGTTGGAGTATAGAGACTTCTACTGGTCAAAAGGTTTGTAAGTTGGGTTTTTAAACACTGGGTTTTGACTTATCTAGTGAGGATAAACTAATTTTGGGAGAGCTAAATCAATATAAAAGTGAGAAGAAATTTATGAAGTTAAGAATCAACACTCCATTTTTGTTTGAAAAAGTTTTCCTCTTTGTTCTTTGCTCTCTTTAATATTACACGAGTATATTAATTGATTTTCTTTTGTTGTTGGTTGGTTGGTTTTAGTAATGTAGTTGGTTTTCTTCATTCATAATCTACAAGTCTTTTAATTTGAACCTCTAAGTCTGCTTTGCTTCTCTAAACAGGGGAACCACTGATATTTGGTAATAGCAACTAAAGTAAATTTAGGCATTATATTTGAAACTAAATAGTTCATTTAGGATGCATCCCAAATGATCCCTAATACCAAGCCCAACTATTAAGTAGTAGCAGACATGTTCACTTAGAAGTGTTTTGATCCTATCTTGGTGCAAAATTTTTTCCATCTATTTTTTTCTGTTTGTTATGCCACTTCTCCTTGTCGTTTAATATGTTTCTGAAAACGTCTTTTACAAAATCTTCGTAATTTGATGGAATGAGAGACAACGGAGCTACCATGGCGACTCAGTCCCTTCCCTATTTTATTCAGAATCCTTGCCCCCCCGATCATTACTCTCTGCAGTGTTTTATTTTATTATTTAACATCTTTATTGGAGTATAATTGCTTTACAATGGTTAGTTTCTGCTTTATAACAAAGTGGATCAGTAATACATATACATATGTCCCCATATCTCTTCCCTCTTGCATCTCCCTCCCTCCCACACTCCCTATCCGACCCCTCTAGGTAGTCACAAAGCACCGAGCTGATCTCCCTGTGCTATGAGGCTGCTTCCCACTAGCTATCTACTTTACCTTTGGTGGTGTATATATGTCCATGCCACTCTCTCACTTTGTCACAGCTTACCCTTCCCCCTCCCCGTATCAAGTCAATTCTCTAGTAGGTCTGCATCTTTATTCCCGTCTTGCCCCTAGGCTTTTCTGACCATTTTTTTTCTTAGATTCCATATATATATATATGTGTTAGCATACGGTATTCGTTTTTCTATTTCTGACTTACTTCACTCTTTATGACACTCTCGAGGTCCATGCACCTAACTACAAATAACTCAGTTTTGTTCCTTTTGATGGCTGAGTAATATTCCAATGTAATTATGTGCCATATCTTCTTTATCCATTCATCTGTTGATGGACACTTAGGTTGCTTCCATGTCCTGGCTATTGTAAATAGAGCTGCAGTGAACATTTTGGTACATGAATCTTTTTGAATTATGGTTTTCTCAGAGTATATGCCCAGTAGTGGGATTGCTGAGTCATATGGTAGTTCTATTTATACTTTTTTAAGGAAACTCCATACTGTTCTCCATAGTGGCTGTATCAATTTACATTCCTACCAACAGTGCAAGAGTGTTCCCTTTTGTCCACACCCTCTCCAGCATTTTTTGTTTGTAGATTCTTTTGATGATGGCCATTCAGACTGGTGTGAGATGATATCTCATTGTAGTTTTGATTTGCATTTCTCTAATGATTAATGATGTTGAGCATTGTTTCATGTGTTTGTTGACAATCTGTATATCTTCTTTGGAGAAATGTCTATATAGGTCTTCTGCCCATTTTTGGATTGGGTTGTTTGTTTTTTTGATACTGAGCTGCATGAGTTGCTTGTATGTTTTGGAGATTAAGCCTTTGTCAGTTGCTTCATTTGCAAATATTTTCTCCCATTCAGAGGGTTGTCTTTTCGTCTTGTTTAAGCTTTCCTTTGTTATGCAAAAGCTTTAAAGTTTCATTAGGTCCCATTTTTTAATTTTTGTTTTTATTTCCATTTCTCTAGGAGGTGGGTCAAAAAGGATCTTGCTGTGATTTATGTCATAGAGTGTTCTGCCTATGTTTTCCTCTAAGAGTTTGATAGTTTCTGGCCTTACATTTAGGTCTTTAATCCATTTTCAGTTTATTTTTGTGTATGGTGTTAAGGAGTGTTCTAATTTCATTCTTTTACATGTAGCTGTCCAGTTTTCCCAGCACCACTTATTAAAGAGGCTGCCTTTTCTCCACTGTATATTCTTCCCGCCATTATCAAAGATAAGGTGACCATATGTGCGTTTGTTTATCTCTGGGCTTTGTATCCTGTTCCATTGATCGATATTTCTGTTTTTGTGCAAGTACTGTACTGTCTTGATTACTGTAGCTTTGTAGAATAGTCTGAAGTCAGGGAGACCGATTCCTCCAGCTCTGTTTTTCTTTCTCAAGATTGCTTTGGCTATTCAGGGTGTTTTGTGATTCCATATAAGTTGTGAAATTTTTTGTTCTAGTTCTGTGAAAAATGGCAGTGGTAGTTTGATAGGGATTGCATTGAAACTGTAGATTGCTTGGGGTAGTAGAGTCATTATCCCAATGTTGATTCTTCCAATCCAAAAACATGGTATATCTCTCCATCTATTTGTATCATCTTTAATTTCTTTCATCAGTGTCTTATAATTTTCTGCATACAGGTTATTTTTTTCCTTAGGTAGGCTTATTCCTAGGTATTTTATTCTTTTTGTTGCAGTGGTAAATGGGAGTGTTTTCTTAATTTCACTTTCAGATTTTTCGTCATTAGTCTGTAGGAATGCTAGAAATTTCTGTGCATTAATTATGTATCCTGCTACCTTACCAAATTCATTGATTAGCTCTAGTAGTTTTCTGGTAGCATCTTTAGGATTCTCTATGTATAGTATCATGCCATCTGCAAACAGTGACAGCTTTACTTCTTCTTTTCCAATTTGGATTCCTTTTATTTCTTTTTCTCCTCTGATTTCTGTGGCTAAAACTCCCAAAACTATGTTGAATAATGGTGGTGAGAGTGGGCAACCTTGTCTTGTTCCTGATCTTAGTGGAAATGGTTTCAGTTTTTCACCATTGAGGACAATGTTGGCTGTGCGTTTGTCATATATGGCCTTTATTATGTTGAGGTGAGTTCCCTCTGTGCCTACTTTCTGGAGGGTTTTTTTCATAAATGGGTGTTGAAGTTTGTCGAAAGCATTCTCGGCATCTATTGAGATGATCATATGGTTTTTCTCCTTCAATTTGTTAATATGGTGTATCACGTTGATTGATTTGCATATATTGAAGAATCCTTGCATTCCTGGGATAAACCCCACTTGATCACAGTGTATGATCATTCTAATGTGCTGTTGGATTATGTTTGCTAGTATTCTGTTGAGAATTTTTGCATCTATGTTGATCAGTGGTATTGGCCTGTAGTTTTCTTCTTTGTGACATCTTTGTCTCATTTTGGTATCAGGGTGATGGTGGCCTCGTAGAAGGAGTTTGGGAGTGTTGTTCCCTCTGCTATATTTTGGAAGAGTTTGAGAAGGACAGATGTTAGCTCTTCTCTAAATGTTTGATAGAATTCGCCTGTGAAGCCCTCTGGTCCTGGGCTTTTTTTGGTTGGAAGATTTTTAATCACACTTTCAATTTCAGTGCTTGTGTTTGGTCTGTTCATATTTTCTATTTCTTCCTGGTTCAGTCTCCAAAGGTTGTGCATTTCTAAGAATTTGTCCATTGTTTTCAGGTTGTCCACTTTATTGGCATATAGTTGCTTGTAGTAATCTCTCACGATCCTCTGTATTTCTGTAGTGTCAGTTGTTACTTCTCCTTTTCCTTTTCTAATTCTGTTGATTTGAGTCTTCTCCCTATTTTTATTGATGAGTCTGGCTAGTGGTTTATCAATTTTGTTTATCTTCTCAAGGAACCAGCTTTTAGTTTTATTGATCTTTGCTATCGTTTCCTTCATTTTTTTTTCATTTATTTCTGATCTGATCTTTATGATTTCTTTCTTTTTACTAACTTTGGGGGTCTTTGTTCCTCTTTCTCTAATTGCTTTAGGTGTAAGGTTAGATTGTTTATTTGAGATGTTACTTGTTTCTTAAGGTAGGGTTGTATTGCTATAAACTTCCCTCTTAGAACTGCTTTCGCTGCATCCCATAGGTTTTGCATCGTTGTGTTTTCATTGTCATTTGTTTCTAAGTATTTTTTGATTTCCTCTTTGATTTCTTCAGTGATCTCTTGATTATGAAGTAGTGTGCTGTTTAGCCTCCATGTGTTTGTATTTCTTACAGATTTTTTCCTGTAATTTATATCTAGTCTTATAGCGTTATGTTCGGAAAAGTTACTTAATACGATTTCCATTTTCTTAAATTTACCAAGGCTTGATTTGTGACCCAAGATATGATCTATCCTGGAGAATGTTCCATGAACACTTGAGAAGAATGTGTATTCTGATGTTTTGGGGTGGAATGTCCTGTAAATATCAATTAAGTTCTTCTTGTTTAATGTATCATTTAAAGGTTGTGTTTCCTTATTTATTTTCATTTTGGATGATCTGTCCATTGGTGAAATTGGGGTGTTAATGTCCCCTAGTATGATTGTGTTACTGTCGATTTCCCATTTTATCACTGTTATTATTTGCCTTATGTATTGTGGTGCCCCTTTTTGGGTGTGTAAATATTTCCTGTTGTTATATCTTTTTCTTGGATCCATCACTTGATCATTATGTAGTGTCCTTCTTTGTCTCTTGTCATAGTCTTTGTTTTAACGTCTATTTTGTCTGATATGAGAATTGCTACTCCAGCTTTCTTCTGATTTCCATTTGCATGGAATATCTTTTTCCATCCCCTCCTTTTCAGTCTGTTTCCTTAGGTCTGAAGTGTGTTTCTTGTAGACAGCATATATATGGGTGTTGGTTTTCTATTCATTCAGCCAGTCTACATCTTTTGGTTGGAGCATTTAATCCATTTACAATTAAGGTAATTATCGATATGTATGGTCCTGTTACCATTTTCTTAATTGTTTTGGGTTTATTATTGTAGGTCTTTTCCTTCTCTTGTGTTTCCTGCCTAGAGGAATGCCTTTAGCATTTTTTGTAAAGCTGGTTTGGTGGTGCTGAATTCTCTTAGCTTTTGCTTGTCTGTAAAGGTTTTAATTTCTCCATCAAATCTGAATGAGATCCTTGCTGGGTAGAGTAATCTTGGTTGTCGGTTTTTCTCTTTCATCACTTTAAATATGTCCTGCCAGTCCCTTCTGGCTTGCAGAGTTTCTGCTGAAAGATCAGCTGTTAACCTTATGGGGATTCCCTTATTTTTATTTGTTGTTTTTCCCTTGCTGCTTTTTATATGTTTTCTTTGTATTTAATTTTTTATAGTTCGATTAATGTATGTCTAGGCCTGTTTCTCCTTGGATTTATCCTGTATGGGACTCTCTGTGCTTCCTGGACTTGATTAACTATTTCCTTTCCCATATTAGGGAAGTTTTCAACTGTAATGTCTTCAAGTATTTTCTCAGTCCCTTTCTTTTTCTCTTCTTCTTCTGGGACCCCTATAATTCGAATGTTGGTGTGTTTAATGTTGTCCCAGAGGACTCTGAGACTGTCCTCAATTCTTTTTATTCTTTTTTCTGTATTCTGCTCTGAGGTAGTTATTTCCACTATTTTATCTTCCAGGTCACTTATCCATTCTTCTGCCTCAGTTATTCTGCTGTTGATCCCTTCTAGAGAATTTTTAATTTCATTTATTGTGTTGTTCATCACTATTTGTTTGCTCTTTAGTTCTTCTAGGTCCTTGTTAAACTTTTCTTGTATTTTCTCCATTCTATTTCCAAGACTTTGGATCATCTTTACTATCATTATTCTGAATTCTTTTTCAGGTAGACTGCCTATTTCCTCTTCATTTGTTAGGTCTGCTGGGTTTTTGCCTTGCTCCTTCATCTGCTGTGTGTCTTCTCATTTTGCTTAACTTACTGTGTTTGTGGTGTCCTTTTCGCAGGCTCCAGGTTGGTAGTTTCCTTTGTTTTGGTGTCTGTCCCCAGTGGCTAAGATTGGTTCAAGGGGTTGTGTAGGCTTCCTGGTGGAGGGGACGAGTGCCTGTGTTCTGGTGGATGAGGCTGGATCTTTTCTTTCTGGTTGGCAAGTCCACGTCTGGTTGTTTGTTTCAGGGTGTCTGTGGCCTTCTTATGGTTTTAGTCAGCCTCTCTGCTAACGGATGGGGTTGTGTTCCTGTCTTTCTAGTTATTTGGCATAGGGTGTCCAGCACTGTAGCTTGCTGGTCATTGAGTGGATCTGCGTCTTGGGGTTCAGATGGAGATCTCTGGGAGATTTTCACCATTTAATATTACGTGGAGCCTGGACGTCTCTTGTGGACCAGTATGCTGAACTTGGCTTTCCCAACTCAGTGGCACAGCCCTGACACCTTGCTGAAGCACCTAGAGCCTGTTCTCCACACGGCTCAGCATAAAAGGGAGAAAAAAAGAAAGAAGATAAAATAAAGTAAAATAAAATTATTAAAATGAAAAATAATTGTTAAGAAGAAAAAATTTTAAGTAATAAAAGCAAACAATCAAAAATGGACAGACAGAACCCTAGTAAAATGGTAAAAGCAAAGCTATACAGACAGAATCACACACAGAAGCATACACATACACCCTCACAAAAAGAGAAAAAGGGAAAGAAATATATATATTGTTGCTCCCAAAGTCCACCTCCTCAATTTGGGATGAATCATTGTCTATTCATGTATTCCACAGATGCAGGGTACATCAGGTTGATTGTGGAGCTTTAATCCACTGCTCCTGAGGCTGCTGGGAGAAATTTCCCTTTCTCTTCTTTGTTCGCACAGCTCCCGGGGTTTCAGCTTTGGTTTTGGACCCGCCTCTGCATGTAGGTCGCCTGAGCGCGTCTGTTCTTCGCTCACACAGGACAGGGTTAAAGGAGCAGCTGATTCGGGGGCTCTGGCTCACTCTGGCTGGGGGGAGGGAGAGGTATGGATGCGGGGCCAGCCTGCAGCAGCAGAGGCCAGCGTGGCATTGCACCAGCCTGAGGCGTGCCACGTTGTTTCCCGGGGAAGTTGTCCCTGGATCACAGGACCCTGGCAGTGGCGGGCTGCCCAGGCTTCGGGAGGGGAGGTGTGGATAGTGACCTGTGCTTGCACACAAGCTTCTTGGTGGCGACAGCAGCAGCCTTAGTGTCTCATGCCCGTCTCTGGGGTCCATGCTGATAGCCGCGGCTCACGGACGTCTCTGGAGCTCCTTTAAGTGGCGCTCTTAATCCCCTCTCCTTGCGCACCAGGAAACAAAGAGGCAAGAAAAAGTCTCTTGCCTCTTCGGCAGCTCCAGACTTTTTCCCGGACTCCCTTCCAGCTAGCTGTGGCACACTAACCCCTTCAGGCTCTGTTCACGCCTCCAACCCCAGTCCTCTCCCTGGGATCCATCTCCGAAGCCCGAGCCTCAGCTTGCAGCCCCGCCCGCCCTGGCGGGTGAGCAGACAAGCCTCTCGGGCTGGTGAGTGCTGGTCGGCACCAATGCTCTGTGCGGGAATCTCTCCGCTTAGCCCTCCGCACCCCTGTGGCTGCACTCTCCTCCGCAGCCCCAAAGGTCCCCGCCTCTGCCACCCGCAGTCTCCGCCCGCGAAGGGGCTTCCTAGTGTGTGGAAACCTTTCCTCCTTCACAGCTCCCTCCCACTGGTGCAGGTCCCGTCCCTATTTTTTTGTCTCTGTTTATTCTTTTTTCTTTTGCCCTACCCAGGTACATGGGAAGTTTCTTGCCTTTTGGGAGGTCTGAGGTCTTCTGCCAGCGTTCAGTGGGTGTTCTGTAGCAGTTGTTCCACGTGTAGATGTATTTCTGATGTATTTGTGGGAAGGTGATCTCTGTGTCTTACTCTTCCGCCATCTTGAAGCTCCTCCCCCTCTGCAGTGGTTTTAATATATTATCTAGCTTGTCCTTTGTCTCTTTGTCTACATTGTTATTGGCTTTCTAAAGTTTTTAGATGTTAGCAGGGCCTGTGGTTTTCTTTGGTTATCTCCTAACTATTTACAGTAATGAATCACCTGTAATAACAAAAAATTGAAAAATGGCTTCGGTTGGGTTTTGGAGGATTATAATACATATTAATATTAAAGTCAGTTTGCATTCCCTGAACACCTACCACTGAACATTAGAGAAAAATGGCCCCAAATCTGTGTGGGGGAGATAAGAGGAAATCGGTTATAAATATTTTACACACAAACAAATGATTCACTTGTAGTGCCTGAGAGTTGTTATTCTCACTCATAGCCTCTGACATAAACAAACATTTTAGAGAGACTTACTGATGAATAAAAATATAAAGAATGCAAAGCTTTGGCAGAATTTCATGTTTATTAGTAACAGTTTTGCTCTTGGGTCTACAACATATGGGGTAATGCAACCTGGACTCTTCCTGCTCACCATGACTATATTCCTGGGCTTAGATGGACTTGAAATAAAGCTGGAAGTGGCCAAATGTAGCTTTTGCTACCAACCTGACCCCCAACCAAGCTTCTTCTTTTGGTGTTTCTCCTTACTCCTTTTGAAACATGTATCTTCTGGTTCTTATCGTTTTAGAACATGAAAGATGAGACTATCTTCATTCTGCTTCAGACAGGGCCCTAGTATTTGCTGCTGAAAATGGGAAATTGGGTAGAAAATCAATCTCTGTCAATGTTTATGTGTATTTTTTAAAGTGTATTGTTAGACTGATTATTGATCACATTAGCCTAATCTTAACTCCCTTGTTCTATAAATGTCCTTTTCTAAAAGCCTAAAAATCACTTTCTAATAAATCTGTTGTTTGCATTATTGAGGCATTGAGTTATAGTATGACTTTGGATTTTGACTGAATACTAACTCAAAAACTTGTGTAATAACTGCTAAATCTGAGATTCAGAGAGGGAAAGTGATTTTTTTAAAGCTATTTAGGTGTTTCATGAAACAAATGTGTGTGAGGATTGTGATTCTCCTTGTAAAAATATTTCCAGGTTACACAAAAAGATTCCATAAATTTATCTTACAGGGAAAAGAGGAAGTCTGACCTTTGTATTTAAGTCTCTACAACTTGGCTCAACCCTATATGGCCAAGTTTATCTCTTCATTATATGTCCCATATAGGTCATATTAGTTATTTTTTGGTTGTTTGATATGTTTTTGAAATGTCATTTCATTTACATTTGAAATGTTTGGCTATGTCTTTACTTTAAAAAAAAATCCCTAGTTCCTCAGCGTTTGGTATGGGGCTATGCATACTATACACTCAAAAAATTAAATTAAAAAATCCAATATCTCCCACTTGGGTATAGTAGAAATTTATGCAACTAATACTGGCACTATTTATACAGAGATGTTATTAAAACTGATGTTTTCTTTTCTCCCTCATCTGTCCCAGTTGAAGCCTTACCTGATATGCTAACAGTGCATTAGAAAAAGTCCTTCCATGGTTGAAACCCGTAGCCAGTTTCACAACAGAAGAGCTTGCCTTAAGTTACACTGACTTCAATCTGCTTTCCCACAGCCAGACATCACATTTTAGTAGCAGTCATGTTTGGCTTCCTTACATCAAATATTTTTCAAGCATTGACCTTAAGGGCTCAGCTGAAAGAGGCTAATGGGATGATCCATTATGTTTGATGGTGTTTATTATACACATCAGGAAACAACCACAATGACCAGAAGGCTATGTTTAAAAATGAATACTGTATCTTACTTACATAATGGTTAATAATTTATTATTATTATTATTATTATTATTATATACAGGTGAAAGAAAAGAACATATGAGTTGTAGCTATTTCTGATTTTGGTCTGAGGAATGTGTGGGATGTAATAACTCCATATAAGGTTTAACATGGTCATTTTCTCTGCTTTGTTTGAGCTATAATCTGGCCTTTACCATGTAGGCTTGAAAAGGTATTTCCATTTACCTTTTATTTCTTCTATTAAATGTTCTCGTGACTTTTAACTTGTGATAATCTAGTATTTAGGAGATTTCTATAGGTGCCCAAGTATTGATGTGTTTTTTAATGATAATTTCAAGTGGTTGCTAACCTTCCACGAACCTTCTGATCCTTCTTCCTTCCGTTTCTTTTTGGGAATTAAAATCAAGGTGCTAACGTTTTCTATTCTTCCTTTTAAACGTTAAGAATAAGATGATTTTTACCAAGTGGCTCAGATAAATGTTCACAGCACCTAGCGACTCTCTGGGATAATCAATTAGGTCAGCTTATTCCAAAGTAAGTACCTTGGATCACTAGTTCTGAGGCATGTTGGTTAATAGGTATTATATGAAAGAAGAGGAAGTATCTGTGATTAAGTAAATTTGGGAAACTTATATTTTAATGTATGCTTTTTTCAGTCTTTAATATGCTAATATTCTTTGTGAATTTCCAGGAAAGAATATATTAGGCATTATTTGGAACTTTTTTCGTATGGTGCATCTCATAGACCTAGTGACTAGTGTTCCGCAAAGCACATTTTAGGAAATGCTACATTAAATCAAATTGTGTACTGTGTATGTGGAGATATGAGTTCTGGTTCCTCCTCTGCCACAGAGTAGTTCTGTGATCTTGGAGAAGTTACCTTCATGCTTCTTGTGTTTCCTGATTTGTAAAAAATTATGAAATTGAACGAGATTAGAGTTAGGGGTGGGAATTATTTATCAGTATCAACTCTGAGGTTTTCCCAACCTCCTAACCAAGATCTAACATGCTCCTCTGACCTCTTTGAAGTTCAAAGGTAGTGCTACCTTGGGAGCGTGGAATGTTACTTATCTGTGCTGAGATGGAGAACAGAGGTTGAGAACCACAGGACTGGATCCTGTTTGAGCTCACTTCCACCTCACGCATACCAGTTATATTACTGAAAGTCAGGCACCCCAAAATTGTGTATGGCTCTCTGAAAGGACAATGTTTTTTGTTGGTGTTATGTTCCTTGATAGCCGGGTTCATCAAAGATTTTCTGCTACCTAGAAGCAGTTATAAACATCCACAACTTGTCTATTTTAGAGATACTGTTGTCTTAGGTGGTGTTTCCTAGAAGCTAAGCCTGAGATCAGGATTCTTGTGCAAATTGTTTATTGAGAGAGTGAGCTCAAGAAAAATGTGTAAGGGAGTAAGGGAAGCAGAATAGGGAAACAGAAGAAGCTAAGTAGGAGTGTGGCTTCAGAAGTATAGCCTGATCCCACTGAGGCCTTTGAAACATGAATTATATCGCAGAGTTTGTCCTGCCCAGAGGCAAAGGAGAATGGACTTCACCCCTGCACCTGTCAGTCACTGGCAATGAGTTGCCTCTGAGATGAGAGGTGTAACCGCCCTGGCATATGCAGGTGGTTCCTGAGAAGGGTGCACCTGTAAGCCGTTAGCAGCCAGCCCTTTTTGAAGCTGGCCCCATAAGGGGGATCTGGTCAGATTGCTAATAGCATCCGCTATAACTTAATTGTGGAGAATTAAAATTCCCTTTGGTTTCACCTCTGCCTGTAGACACTTAGCAGATACGTTCCAAAGAAAAGGCAGTTGTTAAATATAATTCAAGTCAGGTATATATTGAGTGCCTACTATTAGTCGAACTGCATAATGCTAGGTAATTTGGAGAATATTAAGAAAAATTGATCATTATTCTTGCTCTTGAAAGGCTTACATTTTTGTTGTGATGAATACAGTGTACATAATATTGTAAAATATCAAAAGTAAGGATACGATTATGTGTTACATGAATGGTATCAGCTGGTTTCAGAGGATGCATTCTTAGGTGATCAGAGTAGAGTGACTTTGAGTAAGGATCCAAAGTGCCAAGGCACTCCTTTGTAGGGACAGTGGGTCATTATAGTGGGCAGGTGTAGGGACAAGCGTCATGGAGGAAAGTGGGATTTGAGCTAAGTCCACAAGGACTAATGAAAAAGAATGTGGCAGTTATATGGGGGAAGAGATGTTTACAGAGTGAAAAACCTGTGTAAACTCTCTGGGGCATTATACACTATATGTGTTATGAGGGAGCATTGAAGAGCATGGCTTAGCTGGACCAGAGGATTTCTGTTGCAAGGTAGTGGAAAGAACACAGTAAGATAGGTGGAACTGGATTGTGAAAGAAATAGAGAACCAGGCTGAGTAATCTGAATTCATCTCTTAGGCAAAGGTGAGCTACTGAAAGTCCTTGAGCATGAGACTGGTCTAATTAAATGGTGTTTTAGGAAGGGTCATCTGGGCAACATGAAGAAAGTATCAGAGTATTATCAGAAAGTATCAGAGTATTAATCTATGCTCAATTTTTAAAATGGATAAATAGTCTTTAATATCTTAGGAACTAGTGTATTTAAATCCTTCATGTCAGTGACTTATATTTGGAATGCAGTTAGCTAACTCAGATCTTCCACTTGATTACATTCAGGTTTTCAGAAATAACTGTGTAGGTCATCAGACAGCCCTGACTTTTCTTTTAGAAGGTGTCATTAAGTGATGAGAGAGAAAAGACTCATTCAAAACGTTCAGTTTGCCTTTCAAACCAAAGTCCAGAGATAATTATTCATAATAATTCCTAAGTGTGAAATGTGACATTGTTTCATGAGTCACCATCTAGGTTTAACCACACATGCCCAAAAAGCACAACATAATTCTACACAGGCTATTTGGGAAAGCATTCAGAGAAATAGTCTGCCTTTTATGTTGACTTCCTGTGTATAAATATGGAATCCTAACAATCCAAGGACACTGCAGTAGGAGTACGTTCAGTAAACAGCATGTGTCGAGCACCCACTGTATGCAGAAAACCTGAAATGGGGACTGGTTACAAAAGAAAGAAAATATTTTTGCCTTTGAGGATGCTGCGGTGTAAAGTGGGCAATAGAATGTTTGAAAAATGTATGAGAATGTTTGTAAAGCAGTATCTAAAGGGGATAAATAAGATACAAACTGAGAGTCAGTGCCAAAGAGCTAGAAGTCACAAAATAGGGTTGAGTCATGGGGGAGTCACAACATTATAATTTTCTGACCTGAGCCATTTTTCCCTCACATGGTGTGGGTTAACAAGAGAAGGGAACACTGTTTTCCTTCCTGGCCAGCACTTTCAGTTGCATCAGATTTGAAAATGTCCCTTCTATTAATGTGGTTCCTTAGTGGCAAATGATCACATCTTTCTAGAAGAGCCAAAATCTTTTGTGAATGAGGAACAGTAGCTTCCTTTATCCATGGGGAATATGTTCCAAGACCCCCAGTGGATGCCTAAAATCTTGGATAGTACCAAACCCCAAATATACTATGTTTTTTTCCTATACATACCTATGATAAAGTTTAATTTAGAAATTAGGCACAGTAAGAGATTAACAACAGTAACTAATGGTAAAATTGAACAATTATGACACTATACTGTAATCAAAATTATGTGAATGTGGTCTCTCAGTCAACTTCTTTAACTCTGCCGGAAGTAAGACGGTTGCTTCTTCATTGTCACACTCAGCCTCTCCAGTAATTTTTATATTTTTCAATCACAACCTATTTCTGAATCTGTGTAACCATCCCTTACTTGCAGCAAATGGCTTGAAAATGGCTTGAAAGCCAGCAAATGGCTTTCATTTCAGGGGATTCCTTGCTGAAGTCTTCGTATAGGCTCCATGCACAACATGTTGCTGTCAATGGGAACATGTTTTCTGTTCACATCTTACACCCACAAATTTAATGTCCTTTCCATCTTAACTAAGCACTTATCATGTAAGGTGGCCATACCTTTTGCAGTTTGAGGTGTGACAGCAAAAGTAGCATGAATTTCTTTTTCCTTCTTCACAGTTTCACAGATAGAAGATTCATTCTCAACATAGGTCTTAGCAGCCTCAACATACAATTTTTTTCTTTCCTAATTAAGTTGAGAATTTTCACCTTTTCATGAAAAGGAAACGCTTTATGGCTTCTCTTTGGCATATCCAAATTGCCAGCATCACTACTCTTGCACTTTGGGGCCATTATTAATAGCATAAGGGTTACTTGAGCACAAGTACTGCAATACTAGGACAGTCCATCTGATAACCTAGACAGCTACTAAGGGACTAATGGGCATGTTATACTGGACAAAGGAATGATTCATGTCCAGGGTGGGATGGAGCTGGGTGGTGCGAGATTTCATCATGCTATTCAGAACAGTGCACAATTTAAAACTTATGAATTGTTTATTTATGGAACTTTGCAAATAATATTTTTGGTCACAGGTTACCGTGGGTAATTGAAACCACAGAAAACAAAACCCCTGATAAGGGGGGACTACTGTATGTTATACAAGAGGCTTTTTATAAGTGACTCTAGAATCACAGAGTGAGACTCTGTTCCTCATGACAGCATATCTATTTACTCTGGGCTAAGGGACTGACCTCTGTCCTAGACTCTAAGCAAGTCCCCATCTTCTGAACTCACAAATGGAGGTTCTTAGACTGAGGTCCATATGCGTGTCCAGAAAACAAGACAAGATGTGTGATGCCAGGGTGATGGATGGGGTGGCAGAGCTTGGGGCCACTGAGTCAGACTAATCTTAGCTGAAGCTGGCAACTACTTACTCGAATGGATTAGGGAGCAAGAATATGTAATCCAAGGTGAAGAGATGGGATGAGGGAATGGTAATCTGGAACAGAGTGGGCTAGAAACCAAGGCTGATGTATGATGAGAAAATTGTGATTCAAAATGGGGGAAGTTAGGGCTTCCCTGGTGGCGCAGTGGTTGAGAGTCCGCCTGCCGATGCAGGGGACACGGGTTCGTGCCCCGGTCCGGGAAGATTCCACATGCCGCGGAGTGGCTGGGCCCGTGAGCCATGGCCGCTGAGCCTGCCTGTCCAGAGACTGTGCTCTGCAACGGGAGAGGCCACAACAGTGAGAGGCCGCGTACTGCAAAACAAAAACAAAAACAAACAAAAAATAATGGGGGAAGTTAAAAGGTCAGTATAGCAGAAGTTAAGCCAAAGTTAGAGGCGATTGCCCATATTTCTCTTAGGAAAGTGTCTCACAAGTTTAAAGAGCCTGTATACTTGAGCACAGGGTTAACAGTACAAGTTTTAGAGTTAGATAGCCTGAACACCATTCTCAACTATGCCAGCCACGAGCTGTGATACCCCGAGTAAATTTCTTAACTGTCATAAGGCCCAGTTTTGAAAATGAGGACAACTGTAGTATTTGACCACAGAGATTTGTGGTATGAGTTAAATGGAATAACATTTGTTAAATATCTGACACAGTGCCTGACACAGAGTGAGCATTTAATATAAAGTAGCTGGAATTAATATTGTTGCTGCTTCCCTTCCTCCACCACAGGGTCATTAACACAATTTGGAGCAGCAAAACAACAGTATATGGTAGTCCACAAAGATTGAACCAAATGATCTGGGATGTCTTTTTCTTTTGGGAACATTCTCTAGACTAGAGATTGTAAAATATTTGAGACAGAAAATTTTAGTTACCTGCTATTCAAATATTTATTATCTCAGAGCCCAAAGCCTTCTAAGTGCTGAAACTCAGCTGTGTATTTGATATGTCAACAAGACAACTTTCACATTCACAACAAGAAATCAGGACAAATTCTGCAGAAGCTCACATGGAAAATGGATGGCAGAAATTAGTCTCTAACCTAAAGGGAATGGCTTAATAAGAAATTATTTTCCACACAACCTTGAAAGGTCATGAATGATTAAAATGCCTTTATAGGGGCTACATTTTTTGTTGTGAATTCTTGCGTGTTTAGAGAGTATGCACACTTAATTTTGGAAAAGTTTCTTATACTTCTTTAACTATCTCTGCTCCTGCTATGCTTCATACCACTGTCTTATATAGAATGGTAGTGGGTGCTCATATACAGATTGGTTCAGCTCATAGATATTGGTAGCTTTTTTTGGCCTCTGTAAAACTTATCTTCAAAAGCTAAATTAAAGTGTGCATTTTGTAACTTATTAAGAATACAAGATTTTAATAGCTTTGATTCACAGATAAAATTTATAGAGGAAATGCTTTCTGCAATACTATATAACAACGTTATAATCTGTGGTTTAGTTTTTTCTAATCAGAAAGTGAGATTTCAATATAAATCTGCTTTTAACTATCCCAGGGGCACCACAACAATTCTGTGAGGTTTTCACCTTTGCCCTTAGACTTTCTTTTCTCTATTTGGGTGAAATGGGCTGTCTTATACTGTTTATAAGACAGGCCGAGAAAATTCCCATAAGGCTATATTACATATTAGAACTTCTACGTGTGACAATCCTCTGTTGTTCACATTAGCACTCCTCAAAACTTTATTTTTTTACATCTTTATTGGAGTATAATTGCTTTACAATGGTGTGTTAGTTTCTGCTTTATAACAAAGTGAATCAGTTATACATATACATATGTTATCATATCTCTTCACTCTTGCATCTCCCTCCCTCCGACCCTCCCTATCCCGCCCCTCTAGGTGGTCACAAAGCACAGAGCTGATCTCCCTGTGCTGTGTGGCTGCTTCCCGCTAGCTATCTACCTTACCTTTGGTAGTGTATATATGTCCATGCCTCTCTCTCGCTTTGTCACAGCTTACCCTTCCCCCTCCCCATACCCTCAAGTCGATTCTCTAGTAGGTCTGTGTCTTTATTCCTCTCTTACCCCTAGGTTCTTCATGACACTTTTTTCTTAAATTCCATATATATATGTTAGCATATGGTATTTGTCTTGCTCTTTCTGACTTACTTCATTCTGTATGACAGACTCTAGGTCTATCCACCTCATAACAAATAGCTCAATTTTGTTTCTTTATATGGCTGAGTAATATTCCATTGTATATATGTGCCGCATTTTCTTTATCCATTCATCCGATGATGGACACTTAGGTTGTTTCCATCTCTGGGCTATTGTATATAGAGCTGCAATGAACATTTTGGTACATGACTCTTTCTGAATTATGGTTTTCTCAGGGTATATACCCAGTAGTGGGATTGCTGGGTCATGTGGTAGTATTATTTGTAGTTTTTTAAGGAACTTCCATACTGTTCTCCGCAGTGGCTGTATCAATTTACATTCCCACCAACAGTGCAAGAGGGTTCCCTTTTCTTCACACCCTCTCCAGCATTTATTGTTTGTAGATTTTTTGATGAAGGCCATTCAGACTGGTGTGAGATGATATCTCATTGTAGTTTTGATTTGCATTTCTCTAATGATTAATGATGTTGAGCATTCTTTCATGTGTTTGTTGGCAGTCTGTATATCTTCTTTGGAGAAATGTCTATTTAGGTCTTCTGCCCATTTTTGGATTGGGTTGTTTGTTTTCTTGTTATTGAGCTGCATGAGCTGCTTGTAAATTTTGGAGATTAATCCTTTGTCGGTTGCTTCATTTGCAAATATTTTCTCCCATTCTGAGGGTTGTCTTTTGGTCTTGTTTATGGTTTCCTTTGCTGTGCAAAAGCTTTGAAGTTTCATTAGGTCCCTTTTGTTTATTTTTGTTTTTATTTCCATTTCTCTAGGAGGTGGGTCAAAAGGGATCTTGCTGTGATTTATGTCATAGAGTGTTCTGCCTATGTTTTCCTCTAAGAGTTTGATAGTTTCTGGCCTTACATTTAGGTCTTTAATCCATTTTGAGCTTATTTTTATGTATGGTGTTAGGGAGTGATCTAATCTCATACTTTTACATGTACCTGTCCAGTTTTCCCAGCACCACTTATTGAAGAGGCTGTCCTTTCTCCACTGTACATTCCTCCCTCCTTTATCAAAGATAAGGTGACCATATGTGCATGGGTTTATCTCTGGGTTTTGTATCCTGTTCCATTGATCTATCTTTCTGTTTTGGTGCCAGTACCGTACTGTCTTGATTACTGTAGCTTTGTAGTATAGTCTGAAAACAGGGAGCCTGATTCCTCCAGCTCCGTTTTTCGTTCTCAAGATTGCTTTGGCTATTCGGGGTCTTTTGTGTTTCCATACAAATTGTGAAATTTTTTGTTCTAGTTCTGTGAAGAATACCAGTGGTAGTTTGATAGGGATTGCATTGAATCTATAGATTGCTTTGGGTAGTAGAGTCATTTTCACAATGTTGATTCTTCCAATCCAAGAACATGGTATATCTCTCCATCTATTTGTATCATCTTTAATTTCTTTCATCAGTGTCTTATAATTTTCTGCATATAGGTCGTTTGTCTCCTTAGGTAGGTTTATTCGTAGATATTTTATTCTTTTTGTTGCAATGGTAAATGGGAGTGTTTTCTTGATTTCACTTTCAGATTTTTCATCACTAGTGTATAGGAATGCCAGAGATTTCTGTGCATTAATTTTGTATCCTGCCACTTTACCAAATTCATTGATTAGCTCTAGTAGTTTTCTGGTAGCATCTTTAGGGTTCTCTAAGTATAGTATCATGTTATCTGCAAACAGTGACAGCTTTACTTCTTCTTTTCCAATTTGGATTCCTTTTATTTCCTTTTCTTCTCTGATTGCTGTGGCTAAAACTTCCAAAACTATGTTGAATAAGAGTGGTGAGAGTGGGCAACCTTGTCTTGTTCCTGCTCTTAGTGGAAATGCTTGCAGTTTTTCACCATTGAGGATGATGTTTGCTGTGGGCTTGTCATATATGGCCTTTATTATGTTGAGGAAAGTTCCCTCTATGCCTACTTTCTGCACGGTTTTTATCATAAATGGGTGTTGAATTTTGTTAAAAGCTTTCTCTGCATCTATTGAGATGATCATATGGTTTTTCTCCTTCAATTTGTTAATATGGTTTATCACATTGACAGATTTGCGTATATTGAAGAATCCTTGCATTCCTGGAATAAACCCCACTTGATCATGGTGTATGATCCTTTTAATGTGCTGTTGGATTCTGTTTGCTAGTATTTTGTTGAGGATTTTTGCATCTATGTTCATCAGTGATATTGGCCTGTAGTTTTCTTTCTTTGTGACATCCTTGTCTGGTTTTGGTATCAAGGTGATGTTGGCCTCGTAGAATGAGTTTGGGAGTGTTCCTCCCTCTGCTATATTTTGGAAGAGTTTGAGAAGGATAGGTGTTAGCTCTTCTCTAAATGTTTGATAGAATTCGCCTGTGAAGCCATCTGGTCCTGGGCTTTTCTTTGTTGGAAGATTTTTAATCACAGTTTCAATTTCAGTGCTAGTAATTGGTCTGTTCATATTTTCTATTTCTTCCTGATTCAGTCTTGGCAGGTTGTGCATTTCTAAGAATTTGTCCATTTCTTCCAGATTGTCCATTTTATTGGCATAGAGTTGCTTGTAGTAATCTCTCATGATCTCTTTTATTTCTGCAGTGTCAGTTGTTACCTCTCCTTTTTCATTTCTAATTCTATTGATTTGAGTTTCTCCCTTTTTTCTTGATGAGTCTGGCTAGTGGTTTATCTATTTTGTTTATCTTCTCAAAGAACCAGCTTTTAGTTTTATTGATCTTTGCTATTGTTTCCTTCATTTCTTTTTCATTTATTTCTGATCTGATTTTTATGATTTCTTTCCTTCTGCTAGCTTTGGGGTGTTTTGCTCTTCTTTCTCTAATTGCTTGAGGTGGAAGGTTAGGTTGTTTATTCGAGATGTTTCCTGCTTCTTAAGGTGGGCTTGTATTGCTGTAAACTTCCCCCTTAGAACTGCTTTTGCTGCATCCCACAGGTTTTGGGTCGTTGTGTCTCCATTGTCATTTGTTTCTAGGTATTTTTTGATTGCCTCTTTGATTTCTTCAGTGATCACTTCATTATTAAGTAGTGTATTGTTTAGCCTCCATGTGTTTGTATTTTTTACAGGTCTTTTCCTGTAATTGATATCTAGTCTCATGGCGTTGTGGTCAGAAAAGATACTTGATACAATTTCAATTTTCTTAAATTTACCAAGGCTTGATTTGTGACCTAAGATATGATTTATCCTGGACAATGTACCATGAGCACTTGAGAAAAATGTGTGTTCTGTTTTTTTGGATGGAATGTCCTATAAATATCAATTAAGTGCATCTTGTTTAATGTATCATTTAAAGCTTGTGTTTCCTTATTTATTTTCATTTTGGATGATCTGTCCATGGGTGAAAGTGGGGTGTTTAAGTCCCCTACTCTGAATGTGTTACTGTCGATTTCCCCTTTTATGGCTGTTAGTATTTGCCTTATGTATTGAGGTGCTCCTATGTTGGGTGCATAAATATTTACAATTGTTATATCTTCCTCTTGGATCGATCCCTTGATCATTATGTAGTGTCCTTCTTTGTCTCTTTTAATAGTCCTTATTTTAAAGTCTATTTTGTCTGATATGAGAATTGCTACTCCAGCTTTCTTTTGATTTCCATTTGCATGGAATATCTTTTTCCATCCCCTTACTTTCAGTCTGTATGTGTCTCTAGGTCTGAAGTGGGTCTCTTGTAGACAGTAAGTATATGGGTCTTGTTTTTGTATCCATTCAGCTAATCTGTGTCTTTTGGTGGGAGCATTTAGTCCATTTACATTTAAGGTAATTATCGATATGTATGTTCCTATTCCCATTTTCTAAATTGTTTTGGGTTCATTATTATAGGTCTTTTCCTTCTCTTGTGTTTCTTGCTAGAGAAGATCCTTGAGCATTTGTTGTAAAGCTGGTTTGGTGGTGCTGAACTCTCTCAGCTTTTGCTTGTCTGTAAAGGTTTTAATTTCTCCATCAAATCTGAATGAGATCCTTGCTGGGTAGAGTAATCTTGGTTGCAGCTTTTTCTCCTTCATCACTTTAAATATGTCCTGCCAGTCCCTTCTGGCTTGCAGAGTTTCTGCTGAAAGATCAGCAGTTAACCTTATGGGGATTCCCTTGTGTGTTATTTGTTGTTTTCCCCTTGCTGCTTTTAATATGTTTTCTTTGTATTTAATTTTTGACAGTTTGATTAATATGTGTCTTGGAATATTTCTCCTTGGATTTATCAGCCCCGCCCGCCCCGACGGGTGAGCAGACAAGCCTCTCGGGCTGGTGAGTGCCAGTCGGCACCGATTCTCTGTGCGGGAATCTCCCCGCTTTGCCCTCCGCACCCGTTGCTGTGCACTCCGCCGTGGCTCCGGGACTCTCTGTGCTTCCTGGACTTGATTAACTATTTCCTTTCCCATATTAGGGAAGTTTTCAACTGTAATGCCTTCAAGTATTTTCTCAGTCCCTTTCTTTTTCTCTTCTTCTTCTGGGACCCCTATAATTTGAATGTTGGCGTGTTTAATGTTGTCCCAGAGGTCTCTGAGACTGTCCTCAGTTGTTTTCATTCTTTTTTCTGTATTCTGCTCTGCAGTAGTTATTTCCACTCTTTTATCTTCCAGGTCACTTATCCGTTCTGCCTCAGTTATTCTGCTATTGATCCCATCTAGGGTATTTTTAATTTCATTTATTGTGTTGTTCATTGTTGTTTGTTTCTTCTTTAGTTCTTCTAGGTTCTTGTTAAATGTTTCTTGCATTTTGTCTACTCTATTTCCAAGATTTTGGATCATCTCTACTATCATTATTCTGAATTCTTTTTCAGGTAGACTGCCTGTTTCCTCTTCATTTGTTAGGTCTGGTGGGTTTTTATCTTGCTCCTTCATCTGCTGTGTGTTTTTCTGTCTTCTCATTTTGCTTATCTTACTGTGTTTGGGGTCTCCTTTTTGCAGACTGTAGGTTTGTAGTTCCCGTTGTTTTTGGTGTCTGTCCCCAGTGGCTAAGGTTGGTTCAGTGGGTTGTGTAGGCTTCCTGGTGGAGGGGACTAGTGCCTGTGTTCTGGTGGTTGAGGCTGAATCTTGTCTCTCTGGTGGGCAGGTCCACGTTTGGTGGTGTGTTTTGGGGTGTCTGTGGCCTTATTATGATTTTAGGCAGCCTCTCTGCTAATGGGTTGTGTTGTGTTCCTGTCTTGCTCGTTGTTTGGCATAGGATGTCCAGCACTGTAGCTTGCTGGTCGTTGAGTGAAGCTGGGTGCTGGTGTTGAGATGGAGATCTCTGGGAGATTTTTGCCGTTTGATATTATGTGGAGCTGGGAGGTCTCTTGTGGACCAGGGTCCTGAAGTTGGCTCTCCCTCCTCAGAGGCTCAGCACTGACTCCTGGCTGCACCACCAAGGGCCTTTCATCCACATGGCTCAGAATAAAAGGGAGAAAAAGTAGAAAGAAAGAATTAGTAGAAGAAGGAAGGAAGAAAGAAAGAAAGAACGAAAGAGAGAGAGGGAGGGATTGAGGGAGGGAGGGAGGAAGGAAGGAAGGAAGGAGGGAAGGAAGGAAGAAGGGAGGGAGGGAGGGGGGAAGGGAGGAAGGGAGGAAGGGAGGAGGGAAGGAAGGAAAAAAAGAAAGAAAGAAGATAAAGTAAAATAAAATAAAGTAAGATAAAATATAATAAAGTTATTAAAATAAAAAAATAATTATTAAGAAAAAAATTTAAAAAACAAAAAACAAAACAA
Organism: Aethalodelphis obliquidens; assembly: GCF_003676395.1. NCBI lineage: Eukaryota > Metazoa > Chordata > Mammalia > Artiodactyla > Delphinidae > Aethalodelphis > Aethalodelphis obliquidens. Next base: position 1,374,956 of record NW_020838058.1, on the reverse strand, counting down.
AAAAAACCAGACAGATAGAACCCTAGGACAAATGGTGGAAGCAAAGCTATACAGACATAATCTCACACCGAAGCATACACATACACACTCAAAAAAGAGGAAAAGGGGCAAAAATCATAAATCTTGCTCTCAAAGTCCACCTCTTCAATTTGGCATGATTCGTTGTCTATTCATGTATTCCACAGATGCAGAGTACATCAAGTTGATTGTAGAGATTTAATCCGCTGCTTCTGATGCTTTTGGGAGGTCTGAGGTCTTCAGCCAGCGTTTAGTAGGTGTTCTGTAGGAGTTGTTCCACGTGTAGATGTATTTCTGGTGTATCTGTGGGGAGGAAGGTGATCTCCGCGTCTTACTCTTCTGCCATCTTCCCAGAAGCTCTCCTCGAAACTTTAAAGGAAAATACTGCTTATCTTACAGACAACTGAGAAAACACTTATTTGGCCACTGGAGGCTAGAACTCCTGTGCCCGGCCTGATTCCTAAATACTTAACGAGTCACTTCTTTATTGAATGTTTGAAAAGGTCATGGGCCTCCCTAGTGGTATGAGAAAGTCAGATAGGTTGGGGCATATAGGTTTAGGACTTAAGATATTAGACGTGCAGGTGGCAGGGTGTTGAGGAATGACATAATCCTTTCTGTGTGTAAATTTCTTTGTCCTTTCTTGAGGCTCCAAGGGCTGGAGGGTGAAGAATTATAAAGATGTACCAGATCACAGCAGGTTAGTAATTCTCAAACATTTTTTTAGTTCACAGATGCAACAAATCATCTCCCATAGTGTACATACTATCCCAAATCTGGCCCTCCACAAAGAAGACTCTCACCCCAGAGTTAATGGAAAGACTGGAACCACTTCTATGAGATTCCAATATAGTGAGACCTGTTTCTTTATTAAATGTTGCTATTACATTTTCGTGATGGAAAGTGGTGTTGAGTGGCCTTATTATAAATATTTAAATTAGGGGCCAGTGTGGATTTTCTATGGAGGACCCTTGTAGTCTATCAACAGTCCTCAGGCCACAATTTTAGAGCTGAGAACAAGTGGCTATTGGATGGCTTGCAGAACACTATTGCCTGGGTAGTAGCTTTAAGTCTTCCCACTCTTTGGGTTAATCAGGGCTGCCATATGGAATGTCATTGCTTTCTTCACCCTGAATTTATGTTCTTGTCCCTATAGTACCTGCTGCTGGTAGCAATCATACAGCTACACATACAGGCATACCTTGTTTTATTGTGCTTTGCTTTATTGCACTTCACAGGTAATGCATTTTCTACAGATCGAAGGTTTGTGACAACCCTGGGTCAAGCAAGCTTATTTGTGCCATTTTTTCCAACAGCATTATTTTTAAATTAAGGTATAGGCATTGTTTTCTTAGACATAATGGTATTTACAATTAACAGATTATAGTATAGGGTAAACATAACTTTATATGCCCTGGGAAACCAAACAATTTGTGTGACATGCTTTTTTGCAATATTCACTTTATTCGGTGGTCTAGAACTGAACACACAATATTTCCAAGGTACTCCTGTAATCAAATATTCATTCTTTTAGCTAATTTTTAGAATACTGTAGTTTTAGAGGAAAATCAGGGGCATTGTATTTAGAGTTCTCTCACCTTTATATTGCAGGAGGCAATATTCTAAAAGTTTTTTGTTCACCCAGTACATGTAGTCTTTCATCACTCAGATCCTAAGGTTGAAGGATAAATTTGGACTTTAATAAAGTTATTAATAATGATAATAAAGGCATGTGTTGGTACCATGATGAAAATATAAATCAAAATGCTCCTAGATTTAATTGCTAAATAACGCAGTGTCTAAGATTTGGGATTCCTTTGTTCCTTGAGGGTAGAGACTATATTTACTTGGTATCCCTAATGTATAGCAGTGAGTTTTGTACATGGTAGATGCTCAGAAGAAATTTTTAAATGATTGTAATTCATATTAATTAAGCATTTGGGAGGTTACCTACAGCACAGGCTTTACAGAATTTTTGGCAGAGGAACTTGACCTCAACTGCAGAGCTCCTATTGGCATGAACTTCACCATTTTCCTAATTTAGACCAATTGCTAGTTTTTTTGGTGAGCCATAAACCAAAGCAAAGTTAAACACAAACAAGTAAACTTGTGAACAAATTTGTTTCAAAACAAAACCCAACTTCTGTATTTCATTAAAACTAGTAATTAAAAGAGAATAAAACTCAAATTCATTTGCCTAAAGCTTTTAGGAGCTCTTACCTCTTCCAAAGAATTCATAGATCAAGAGAAATATAAACTTAAAAAAATTTTAAACCACCATCCACTCCACCTTCACTCATCTATTTGGTTTAGGTTAAGTGTGAAGCATGTGTCTGGTCTAAAATAAAGGACTATTGCATTTTATAGAGAACAGTTTAAAAGAAAATGCTCAAATCAGAATAATATGAATGAACTGGTATTACATATAGAGACGAGCAAAAGCCAAGTGTTTCCCCAAAGGATCTGAAAATATTGTCAAGAGCCAATGACCTTTCATTTAGCCTTTGAATTGGAAGAGTCATTCTTTAGCTAGACAGCTGGATAGAAATAAATAAAAATGGGATTGCAAGGAAGACCAGAGATTAATCTCTTTCCCACATTGCTGAGACTCTGAAACAGTAATATGGTACTAAATTTATACAGATAATGGCTTGATTGACCTATCCTATTCAGCTCTTCTCCCATTGAGGTTTTGTTCAAATGGCTTTTATATTTATTTCTAATGAGGCTACTAGGGTGTGTGCTCTATTGCTAATATGTTTTTCCCTCCATATTGAATGCTGTGTCAACCTTAAAGAGTTCACTGTTTCTAGCTGTTCTACTGAGATATCTATGGGTGCCTTTACTTGTGGGCATTTATTTACCTATGAATCTTCTGGATGTGTGAAGGCCAAGAGTAAAGGGAGAGGATAAAGTAAAGGCTTCTAGTTTGCTGAAAGAGACATGAAACAACCTGAAAGTAACACAAAGACACCTCTAATCAAGTGCTAAATTATGTGCTGAAGCAAGGTCAGAGTGGGGCAGCAAGGAATAGTGGAAAGAGCACAGGCTTTGGAATCACACAGACCTGGGTTCAAACTCCAGCCCTATCTATTAATGTCTCTAAGCCTCAGTCTCCTCAGCTGTAAAAAGTGCTTATATAATGAGATTTTCCTGACAGGATTTATGTATAGATCAAAGGAAGAACATGTTAAAGTGCCTAATGCAGTTCCTGAATCCCAATTAATGATGGGTGCTGTGATTATCACAGACTGGTATTAGGGAGTTGGCCATGGAGCTATAATTTGGGGAAACAATAAGTTATTGGATCTGGATAGGAGGGGGATTTATTCTAGCTGGTGTAAGGTAACCTCCTTCTCTATAATGAACATAATGGGCCTCAGAAAATCACAGCCTATCACCTGCCTGCTCTGCACAACATATGTAATATAGTTTAATGACTGTAACTTCAGACATCAGCCTAAAACTACTTGGAGGCAATATTGCTTTGCATTGCAGTTTCAGTGAAGTGGACAGGCAGAATAGAGTTCAATTTTACAGTCTGACCTCTTGGTCATTACTTAAAGCCACAGAGCCATTTTTAATCTTTGCATTTTCCTCTTTGCAAGTAGTTTGTAAGACAGACAGCATGTCATGTGCTAACTAAATTTCAGATTTTAAAAAGACATTTAGCTCTATAACTCCAGATGATAAAAACCCATTTAATGGAGAATGTTCTTTTGCTGTCTGCTTGATCAATAAATTAAATAGATTAATTAAGTCAAGCTGTCAAGACCAAGGACTGTCACTAACTATAGCCAATGGAGCTGACCCATTTATCAGAGATGGAGGCTAGAGACAGGCAGTCCTTGCGCTGTAATTCTGTAATGAATATAAAGAAATAGCTCATGGTGAAAAAACTCTTTCTACCCCCTGACTGTATCTCAGGGTAAAGTAGATATGGTGGGGAAAATGCCACCATTGTTATTTTCACTTCCTCAGTTGATTTGTTTTTTCTATTTTTTCCCTCTGTTTCTTTGTATCTACCTTTGTCCTTTGCATGCCATATGATGTTCTTTCTGAATTTCAAACATAATTAATCAACAGCTATTCCCCTTGCTCATCTGAATTGGAACTCTGTGTGGTATATGACACACCAAAGATGTATAAAACATCACCCTTGCCTCATGGAGTATGTAGAAAAAATGATATATGACTGGAAAATAAAAACTATCTCAGTGAATGGCCAGGTTGGCCAAGTGGGAGGAAATTAGTTAAATTGGAATCCAGGATAAGAATGATGTGAGACTACTGCCAACTACAGTCAAGGACTTAAGGCCTCCAGATGGTCTTCCTAGATCTTGACTCTAGCTGTCTCATTTCCTCCTTTTCTTTCCCTTTCCTTAGACTTTGACCTTGGTACATATCATCTCATTCTGACAAACCTTGACCTACATTTCTGCCTAGTACTTTCCACCTTTATTGCCAGGGCCTTACTCTTAACTGTATTACGTAGATTCTTCAAACACCTAGAAGATTTAGAAAGAAATGCTAAAATCCCCTCCCTTGACAAAATGCTATTACAGGTCAGATCAGTGGTTTGTCTTGTTAGTATTTTAACTGACCAAGATTCCAAAAATGCTTCATGGAAAATCATTTTGGTTGTCCTTTATATCATTCAGTTTCATAAGGCTAATAGTGACCCTTAAACAAGTCTACTTTTTCTTTAATAACTAAATTATTTGTCTGCTTATTAATAAATATTTGACTGTCCACTATGTGCCAGGCACCTGGGAGGACTGGGGACATAAATAAAATGCAATCAGTGCCCTCAAGGAGCTCTCTGTATCGCAGAAGAGACAGACATAATAAAAAATGAGTGTGGTAGGTTCTGTCAAACATAAGTACAAGGAAAAGTGTAGCCAGAAAAGAGATGAAGTTTGAGCTGGGTCTAAAGGACAAATAAGAGTTTGTTAGACAAACCAAGGGAAGGCATTCCAGGCATAGAACAGCCTACATAAATGCTCAGCAGCATGAAACAGCAAGGTACAACTTGAATGTAGTTTGAGACTGAAATTTAATGTAAGAAGAAGTGAACGATGTTGCTGGAAAGCTGACATAGACTTGAACATGGTAGCCCTTTTATGTTATATTAAAGATCTGTACTGTATCTCAAGGCACATTGGTGAACGGCAATTTGTGACCTGCTTGTATTGAACAACTTATTGGTTATTGTTGTGAGCTAAATCATGTCTCCTCCCAAATTCATATGTTGAATTTATAACCCCCAGTACCTAAGATTGTGACCGAATTGGAACAGGGCCTTTAAAGAAGTAATTAAGGTAAAATGAAACAATTAGGGTGAGGTCCTAATCCAATCTGTCATTATGAAAAGAGGAGATTGGGACACAGACAGCCACAGAGGGAAGACCAAGTGAACACACAGGAGGAAGACTGCCATCTAAAAGCCAAGGAGAGAGGCCCTTAGCAGAAACCAGTCTTGCCCAAACCTTGATCTGGAACTTCTAACCTCCAGAGATGTTAGAAAATAAATTTCTGTTGTTCAAGCTACCCAGTCTGTGTTACTTTGTTATGGCAGTCTAGAAAGCTAATACAGTTACTAGGAATAAAGTTGTAAACTTTATTCATAATTTACTTTTTAAAATAAGCAAAAATACATTTGACTTTATTTTTATAATAATAACATGATTCCCATTTACTTATGCTTTATTAAATATAAGAGAAATCAATGAAGCCATCTTAATATTTTGAGCAAGGTAGTGACAAGGTCAGATGTGTGTTAGGAAGATTATTCTTGAAGGAGTGTGGAGGGAGGATTGGAGGACACTATGACTAGAAACAGGAAAAACAGTTAAGAAAATGTTGGGAGTCTTTATGGGGGCTAATAAATCCCACAGCACACCTTTTCCCTGCTTGCATTCTAAACCAATTGAGAAATAAAACACAAAACTGGGAGATGGAGATAGAAATAACACCTATAACACTATAAAGGCAAGGTGGCTGGAGAATGTCGTTGGGTGTGAGAATCAAATACGCTTATTAATTCTCTGTGCCCCAGGCTGGAACTTGGAACAACCCAGTCAAGGGTAATTTTAATCTGTGAAACAGAGTACACTTGCTCAGATCACTGCCGCCCACTGGTCTAGGTAGAAAAGAAGGTAAAAGAGACCAAATCTTCTATTCCACCCAGTTGAAAAATGTGGATCATTTAACCACCCATGAGTTTTTGTAAAAACTTCTTCTGGGACATGATAGAAAGGGGGATAGTTGTTTAGATTTATTACAGTATCCTGAGGGGTAACAAATTCCATTGTTTATCAATATTTCTGCTACCCAAGGTAGGACTTTTCAAATGAGATGATAAATTAGAAATTTGCAACTCCCAATATCTTTTTCATTTCTCTCCTCCTCAAAAGCTTCCAATGACAGATTATAGAGATAAATCTTGGGATTAAATTAAGAACCAGGGTGAATGCAGTGATTCTTCTCAGACAAGTGACCCTATGCTCTGTGAAACTGTTTCACTGTCTCAAACAGCTTGGCTGTGGGCAGAAGCTCATGGAATAGTTGCTAATTCCCAAAGTATCCATCTAAGCTGTGAAGAATAGTTTCCCTTTGCCACTTGGCCCAGCTAATCATGAACTGATTTCTAGAACTAAGACTTAGCTTCTGTCACCACATTTATTATTAAAATGGTTAGTTTATACTATTTTATGGGCATCTTTGGTCCCTCAGTTTAACTCCTCTGTCAAGAAAGAGTACAGTTCATATTTTGAGTTGAATAACATTGACCACTTCAGTTCAAACTCTAAATGTAAAATGATCATTTTTTTCAGCCATTTTCTCACTCTGGGTGGCAAGACTTGTCTTAACATGGAAGCCATCTTTCTTGAATAGTATATGACTTTCTTTAGCTTTGGGGCCCCTAAAGGCTCCCACACTTGGGAGAAGCTTGATGTGGAGTTGTCATTAAGAACTCTTGTCAGAACGCAGAGGGGATGTAAACCAAACAACCAATTACCTTCCTTGAGTCCTGGCTATTGCCTGCTACCTGGCATTCACTTAGCCTCTAGGCTGTTATAAAGAGCCTTTGGATTCCCACAGTGATTTTCTTTTCCTTTCAATTTTATAGGTTGATCAATTAACTTCAGAGGCCAAACAGAGATAAAGAGAGTCACTCAGGCTAAAGATAGTCCTCGTTCAGAAACACTTATTAAGTCTCACATTCTTTGCTCTTGAGTTCTTAAAACTTCAAGAGGATTCACTATGTTTCTGGAACATATCCTAAGATAGCAATGCAGGAAGAAAGTGGCAGAGAAACTGCTTTAAGTTGGGAAAAGATGCAAAGCCAGAACAATCAAAGTGGCATATTTGAGTACTTATTCAGAGTACCTCTGGAATCTTCACTCAGTTGGATTCAGAACCTGTATTGGCAGTAGCCTTCCTTCTACAGACCACACAATTGGTATATTAGTTGTAATGGCACTTTTCCATGTGACACATAGTGTCTGTTTAATAAATGTGCATTGAACTGATGAATGAATGAAAGAATGAGTATCGAATGCTAGTTACTTAAAGTTACTTCTGATGTGACTCAGACAGTGAAATCCATGGGAACATTGTAAGTTTGTGAGTCACAACTCATCAGTGGGTTTTAGAATCAATTTGGTAGGTTAAAACCAGCATTTTAAAGAAATAAAATGGAAGATATTGGGGTACATTGCACATAGTAAGGATAATTTTGTCTTTGCTAAATGTTGTTTTATATACGTGTATGTAAATATATACTGGACCGGGAGTAAAATGTCTTAATGTGAATCACAGTCAAAATAGTTTGAGGTCAGCAAACTATGGCCCACAAACCACATTTGGCATACCACCACCTCTATCTTAGTTCGTTCAAGCTTCTATAACAGAATATCGTAAATTACGTTGCTCATAAACAACAGAAATTTAGTTGTCACAATTCTGGAGACTGAGAAGTCCAAGATCAGGCACTGGCAGAATCAATGTCTGGTGAGAGTCCCCTTTCTGGTTCATAAATGACAATCTTTTTCTTTGGCTTCACATCTCTAAGGGGGAAGGGAGTTCTCTGGGACCTTTTTTTTTTTTTTTAATAAGAGAATGCCCTTATAAATCCCAATCATGAAGGCTCTACCCTCATGACTTAACACCTCCCAAAGGTCCCACCTCCAAATACCATCACTTGGGGGAACTGATTTCAACATACATAGGAATTTTGAGAGGAAACTGACCATCAATCTGTAGCAGCCTCTGTTTTTAAATAGAGTTTTATTGGAACATAGTTATGTTCTTCATTTACATATTTCTAGGGCTCCTTTTGCATTATAATGGCAGAGCTAGATAGTTATGACCTTATGACCCACAAAAGCCTAAAATATTTACTCGTTGGTTGTCTACGGTAGAACGTTTGCCGACCCCCTATATTAAGTGATACAGGAGACCTTTCAGCCTAGAGAACCTGGTTTTGTGGTTTTAGAAGAAAATAAAAGCTAATATAATCAATTTATACCTAGTTGGGAGTTTATCTTGTTTGTTTGGACTCAGAGCAAACATTACTAGGGTTTAAATGCCAGTAAGTGTATTTTAATTGAGCTAATGGAAGATAATTTTAAAATTTGGGGCAAAAATGAGTGTGTGTTTACTGAACATGGCCATGTTCTTGGATAGTGGGTTGAGGTTATCTGGTATAGTATAGTAAAGGTTCCTCACCCTGTGTAAACTTTGCAGCCACTACTCAAGAAGATTCTAGAAACCAGTAATGTGACCAATCCAACTTACAGCCTTTATATATGCTTTCAAAACTGTATCACTATGCAAACAAAAACCCAAATAAAAATGCCATTTTGAGTTGGGGAACTAAAAACTGTACCACAGGGAGGTAGACATGAGGAATGTGTATGTGTAAGGAATAAAGCAGAGCAAGTAGCATCTAATTGCCTCTTCTATTTCCCCAAATTTTAGCTGTTTAAGTTATTCACCAGCAATAATGATTGCTTCTTATACTCCTTTGTGTTTGTTTAAAACATGTCATATATATAAGAACTATGCTGGATGCTGACGAGTATAACAGTCAGCATGGCTGGAGCATGGGTATGTGGATTGTGAGACAATGAGACTAGAGAGGTTGATGACGCCCACGTGTTACATGAGAGGGACCCTGTTAACCAAGCTAAGAAGGATTTGGCCTCTTCTCTGTAAGAAAGAGATTGCTGTGGGTGTCTTTTAACTAGGGGAGGTAGATAATCAGATTGGCATTTTAGGTGCACTCTTCATAGTCTGGCTCATGGATTGGAGGGCATAGAGACTGGAGGAAGGGAGACCAGTTAGGAGGTTATTTTACCAATCTAGCTAAAAAGTAATAAAGGCCCACAGTGACTGCAATGCATATGTGGACCAATTCATGGGCATAGATTTGAAATATATTTAGGAGGGAGAATTGTAACATTTGTAGAGAGAAATGTAAAGAGATTAATCTAGAAGTTAAGCTGGAGCCTCTAATGTAGGGCCATTTATGCCACATATGGCAATATATGTATGCATATGGCTGATTTCACTTTGTTGTACAACAGAAACTACCACAGTATTGTGAAGCAATTATACTCCAATAAACATCTACTAAAAAAAATCAGACTTTGTCCTTAAAGGTACTAGGGAGTCACTGGTGGAAAATCACTCTGCTGCAGTGTAAAAAATGGATTGAAGATAGACAAGCCCAGAGGTAGGGAGACCCATCAGGAGGCTACTTCCAGTAGACCTGGTTAGAAAGTGCTTTTGAGTGAGTCTATGAGTATATTCATTACATTAAGTTACTCCTGTCTTCTCCTGGATTCAAGTGGAATAATCCAGTTTTAAGAGTATAAACTTTGGCTACATTGTGAGATTGAGGAGAAGATATTCTAGACATACCAGTAGCAGGGTATTAGACTGCTCTCTCATGAAAAGCTCTGAAATTCTCTATGTGGACATGTATTTTGAGAGATACTCTTCTGAAGAGGTAGATTATCGTTTAGGGATACTTTCCCTCCCTTAAGGTATTAAATTACCTGTCTGCTCTGAAGAGAACTGGGGGAAAAAAGCAATGGTCCCGCTCCTTCCTTTTCACTTTGTTTGAAATCTAGTACCAGAGATATTTTCAACAGCAATTGACTTCAGGAAAGAACTTGATGGACTTGTCCCCACTGGGGCATCTGACATTGTGACATCATCATGTGTATATATAATTCTCATATATTCAATCCCTTCAAAAACATAAGTGCTGCTTCTGTGGCAACATAAATTTGCACAGCCTAAGATGTTCTGTGAAGCTATACCTTTCCAATTAATTTTTGCAAAGGGAAGGGATTGTAGTCATCTGTAAATTACACTGCTAGTTAACTTTTACTCAAATCAATTTTTTTGGCCAAATACATGAGTCAGCCTTGCACAGCTCTGAATACTATATATATATCCATTGCCTTAAAAAGTCTCCAAATTGTTATGCCATTCTTTCTCACACAGGACAGCAAACTCACTAGATTCAGACATATTTCCTTACCCTTCTGTATTAACTTTGATGTCTGAAGACGCCTTGAATGATCTTTTCTCTCTTTCTGAACATATGTTTGCCATCAAATATTCATTCATTTCTTTTAATATCAAATATCCTGCCTTGTGTTTTCTCTGTGGGCTTCAAGAAAAATATCAACTTTTCTTGGACCCCGGTATAACTTTCTGGCCAGTTATTTATTAAAATTCTTTTAATGCAAGTTGTTGGTTTATTTGTTTGTGGGGGAGTATCTTGTATATCTTTAATGTCATTCACTCAAGCCTCTGAGAAGCTACTGTAAATACATTTTTAGTAAAAGTCTCTTCCTTCTAAAATAACTTTTCCCTAAAATTCACGTGGCACTTCATGATTCCCTATAAAAATTTTTTTTGTGGTGGGGGGGTCTTTCCTACTCTTGGGAGAGTTCTAACCAAACTATATTATTGAGTTGAATTAGTGACCAGTTTCATCCAGAAGGAGCTAGAGCCAAACTTTATCTATAAATCTGCAGGAATATTAGTCAGATGCAGACGTTCAAAGATAGAAAATAGGAAGAAAGTTGTATTGGTGAGGTTTAGTTCCCACCCTTCCAATATCATTTCTTCTTTAAGAACTATTCCATCACTACTACCCTGTGGCACATTTCTGATAATAGTTGGAAAAACATCTATTTCACTGGATGTAGAATGACTCCTTGTTTTTTTTAAATTTATCTCTGTTTGGATGGGATTATTAGAGTGTCTGTTTTTTATATGCATCCCACAGAGACCCCATGGTAACACATATCCCTGGGGCGTTGCTGTTTCCATTATCACAACAGGAATATATTGCCCTTACAGCCATTTTACAATCACTTCCCTGAATAAGGGTACAGATCAAATGAATCTGGAGCCAGCAGTTAGCTCTGTGAATAAGAACAGTGGCTACTTCTCGAGTGCTTACAATGTGCTAGGTGCTGTGCTAAGCACTTTATATGCATTATCTCATTTTATCCTCACAACAACTCCATGAGGGGAATACTAAGTAAGCTTACTTTATTTAAAAATATAATAAATTTGTGATTACTCATGACTGTGCAGAGACATGGTGGTGGGATCAGTATATGGCATTGGAATGTGTTCTTATATTTATATTTAACTGTGAATAACAATAATGACTAGCATGTATTGAGTGCCTGTTACGTGCCAGCTGCTATATTAAGCACCTTATCTGGATTATTACAAACGAGAGACTGTAAATTTACAGATGAGGGAGCTGAGAATCAGAGAAGTTAAGTAACTGGCTCAAGGCCACATCATAAATTGGGCAACTGGGATTCACTCCTTGTTTTGGCTGACTCTAAAGTCCGTGCTCTTAACTCTTACCTCCCTTTACTTGCTGTCCTACACATCTCCCCACCATATCCTGCAATCATTGTAACTGTCTCTTACACTATTAAGGGAAATTGTCAGGGTGCATTATTTTTTCTTTCTCTGTGATTTTTCTCAGAATGCCTTGTTTTATTGGCTCTCCTGGAACTGTTCCATTCTCTCCTAAGGGAGAAAATTGTCTTCAGGAAAACTTAAGTCTTTTTTTATTTTGTTTCCTGTCATTTCCAAATTTTCAATTGTAAGTATGGAAGGCATTTGTATGCCTTACGGAGTGCTTCCTTTCTCTCTCTATAAATGACACCAAGGACCTGAGTTCTCTGTGAAAATACTCTAACTATGAAATCACCCCATTTGTTTATCCAGACCCTTTGTGGACTTACTCCTGAGACTCTGGACAGCATTTTCAGATCCTCCAAAAAGATAAACATATGGGGGGAAACTCAAACTGGAAACAAGTATGATGTGAAAAAGTTTCAGAGTATGTAAAAATCCTCTGGATAAGTGTGTCCCTATTCATATAAATCTCACTAAATCAGACTGTTTACCCAAAAAGTCGGTTTGTTTAGAAATATTTTATATTCAAGTTTTCTACTAATTTTTTCCTTTGTAAGGAAGTTGCCTTTATAACTGTTTTAAAATGTAGAAGGAAACCTGCAGATAGTCTCTTCCATTTTTCCAAATGATATATTTTTCTGCTGTCACATTATAATAAAAGTCTGGGACACAAAAGTAGAAATATAGAACCACGTACTGCCATTTAGTTTCTTTTGTCATTAATTTCTTCATCTTTAAAATAAAGGGATTGTCTTGTTGACCTTTAAGATCCTCTCCAACTCTGACATCATTTTTTATCCTTACCATGGGTGATTTGGCTCTAAATAACATTTTCTGTTATTTAAAAATCCTCAGTGATTATAGTCATTCTGGGGTTTCTTTCCTGAAAAAATTTTATACTTTTTACTAGTCTAATGTACCTAATTCTAAACTCCCCTGTGTAAAAGGGGCAGGAAGGCCTTGGAAGGATTCCAAATAAGACATACAAAGGTGATTGAATGCAAGCTGAGACATCTGAGATGTTAACAAAATATTGGTGTGAATGATTCCTTCTCTTCTAGTTAATCCACATTATACATCAGAAATTCTTGACTTTTATGGCAATTACCATCTTGAAGGAACACTTTTGTTCACTTTAATGAAATTATTTTAAACTCTTTTGGGGGAGTTAAACTTATAGTCTCAATTAAATTATAAGTTCTTTAAGGGCAGAAATCATGGGTTTGTCTTACATTGTATTCTCCACATGCCTGGCCTACAAAAGAACTCATGGTGGGCATTCAGAACATTTTTAAGTTGTATCTGCTGTTGAAAAGTCCTGTATAATTTAGTGTCATGGATAAATTCTGGCCAAGTTGGTGGACTGAGCAGAAAGGAAATACTCTACTACTACAAACAAATAAAATGCTAGATAGAATATATTTTAGGGCTTCCCTGGTGGCGCAGTGGTTGAGAATCTGCCTGTCAATACAGGGGACACGGGTTCGAGCCCTGGTCTGGGAAGATCCCACATGCCACGGAGCAACTAGGCCCGTGAGCCACAACTACTGAGCCTGCGCATCTGGAGCTTGTGCTCTGCAACAAGAGAGGCCGCGACAGTGAGAGGCCCGCGCACCGCGATGAGGAGTGGCCCCCGCTCGCCACAACTGGAGAAAGCCCTCGCACAGAAACGAAGACCCAGCACAGCCAAAAATAACTAAATAAAATAAATAAATAAAATTAAAAAAATATATATATATTTTAAAACAGATTATAGCCAAACCTGAAAGATAAAAGGGGGGGGGTGTCTATAGATGTTGGAAATGAGGAAGAAACCACAGCTAAATGGGGAAGTGATTGTTGAAGCTGCACAGATTATGAAGGACCTGGGCTCTAAACATACCTTATCTTAGGGGCTGGGAATTAAATGCTTCACAGGTTGGCAGCATGAGTAATTTCAAGTTTTCTGGGACCTGAAAATGTATACAATTTCAAAAGCTCTCCTTAAAAGTTATATTTTCAATTTCACCAAAATTCGTGATCCTGTGGACACATTTCTAGGGCCATTTCTTGGACCATGGAAGGAACCCATACAAGTGAGGCCTTGAGACCTAAGCTTCATTAGCTATGTGGTAAATCTGCCTCTGGCCTATTATCAAGATCACAAGCTTTTTAAAGGGAAAGGAACAGTAATTCATTTTTGTACATGCTTCTCAGAGCCAGAAAAGCACTGTATCATTTATGAAGAGCTATCAGAAAATCTCTGCTGGTTGGCGTAGGATAATTCACTAATTACCCTAAGCTTCAGGTCATATGGGAGAGACTAGAACCTTATCCTTGAGTTTTTGTGTGTGTGTGTGTGTGTGTGTGGTATGCGGGCCTCTCACCGTTGTGGCCTCTCCCGTTGCGGAGCATAGGCTCCGGATGTGCAGGCTTAGCGGCCATGGCTCACGGGCCTAGCCGCTCCGTGGCACGTAGGATCTTCCCGGACCGGGGCACAAACCCGTGTTCCCTGCATCGGCAGGCGGACTCTCAACCACTGCGCCACCAGGGAAGCCCCCTCTCCTTGAGTTTTAAAGACCTAGAGCTAATAAATAGATTTAAAAACTGGTTTGGAAATGGGGAATCTTTTAGTACTTAGGCAGAAGCATCTATGAAATCATGAAAGAGAAGGCCATCACAACCCATGTTCTGTTTGTGTCTTATGCAGAAAATATGCTCACATCTCCATGGAAGTTGAGCTCAAAAATAAAAACTATAAAACATATTAGAAACTTTAACACCAAAAAAAATACACCACAGAACCAACATAGAGGTGAATTCATATCCAAGCAGTGAGAGATAGTAGAGCAATATAAATGGGACTTACAAGTAAGAAAATTTTAAATGCATATGTGTGTAGAGACACTTATATATGTAAATATATGGTTTTTAACAAAGTCCCATTAAATTCAAGCATATATGCTATTTTGCCTCATGGAAGTTATATTTGTTAGCTTCAGTTAAGTTATGCTAGGGTAGTAAACAACCCCCAAATCTCAGTGGCTTACAGAAAGAAAGATTCATTTATCACTTAGGAGTTTTCTGCAGGTTGACTGCAGCTATACTCCATTTTCTCTTCACTCTGGGATCTAGGCTCAAAGAACCATCCCCTTCCAGGACACTGGCATTTTAATTTGAGGGAAAAGAGCAAGATGTTAGATCCCTCGATTGCTTTTAAAAGTTCTAGGAAGCAGTACACATCACTTCCACTCATGTTACATTGGTCAAAGCAAGTCATATGTCTAGGACAGAAGACAGTAGGGTAAAAGGTGTATAATATTCTTGTAGGAAGGGACAGTGAATATTTCAAACAAATGTTATAAAACTTGATTTCACAAATAGAATATTTTTTTATATTGACAAATGAGTCATACTGGTGTGTATAAGAGGGCTTGAAAATCATATGTTAAGTATTTTTTCCCTGTAATTTTAGGTACTCTTAAAACCTCTTTAATGATATGATAAGGATTATTATCACTACTTTCAAATTAGCTGCATAGGGCTTCCCTGGTGGTGCAGTGGTTGGGAGTCCGCCTGCCGATGCAGGGAGCATGGGTTCGTGCCCCGGTCCAGGGGGATCCCGTGTGCCACAGAGCGGCTGGGCCCATGAGCCGTGGCCGCTGGGCCTGCGTGTCCGGGGCCTGTGCTCCGTGGCTGGAGAGGCCGCGGCAGTGAGAGGCCCGTGTACCGCAAAAAAAAAAAAA
>NW_020838058.1:1132196-1358840 GCF_003676395.1 Aethalodelphis obliquidens | reverse complement strand
CAAAAAAAAAAAAAAAAAAAAAAAAACTGCATAAAAATATATAGACATAAGTGTCATTCCCTCAATTCCACTTCCAGTTCAAAGTTTTTTCCCAAATTAAGAAAACACTCCCATTTTCCATTGCAACAAAAAGAATAAAATATCTAGGAATAAACCTAACTAAGGAGACAAAAGACCTGTATGCAGAAAATTATAAGACACTGATGAAAAAAATTAAAGACGATATAAATAGATGGAGAGATATACCATGTTCTTGGATTGGAAGAATCAACATTGTGAAAATGACTATACTACACAAAGCAATCTACAGATTCAATGCAATCCCTATCAAACTACCACTGGCATTTTTCACAGAACTAGAACAAAAAATTTCACAATTTGTATGGAAACACAAAAGACCCCAGATAGCCAAAGCAATCTTGACAAAGAAAAACAGAGCTGGAGGAATCAGGCTCCCTGACTTCAGACTATACTACAAAGCTACAGTAATCAAGACAGTATGGTACTGGCACAGAAACAGAAATATAGATCAGTGGAACAGAATAGAAAGCCCAGAGATAAACCCACACACATATGGTCACCTTATCTTTGATAAAGGAGGCAAGAATATACAGTGGAGAAAAGACAGCCTCTTCAATAAGTGGTGCTGGGAAAATTGGACAGCTACATGTAAAAGAATGAAATTAGAACACTCCCTAATACCATACACAAAAATAAACTCAAAATGGATTAAAGACCTAAATGTAAGGACAGACGCCATCAAACTCTTAGAGGAAAACAGGCAGAACACTATGACATAAATCACAGCAAGATCCTTTTTGACCCACCTGCTAGAGAAATGGAAATAAAAACAAAAATTTAAAAATGGGACCTAATGAAACTTCAAAGCTTTTGCACAGCAAAGGAAAGCATAAACAAGATGAAAAGACAGCCCTCAGAATGGGAGAAAATATTTGCAATTGAAGCAACAGAGAAAGGATTAATCTCCAAAATTTACAAGCAGCTCATGCAGCTCAGTATCAAAAAAACAAACAACCCAATCCAAAAATGGGCAGAGACCTAAATAGACATTTCTCTAAAGAAGGTATACAGATTGCCAACAAACACATGAAAGAATGGTCAACATCACTAATCATTAGAGAAATGCAAATCAAAACTACAATGAGATATCATCTCACACCGGTCAGAATGGCCATCATAAAAAAATCTACAAACAATAAATGCTGGAGAGGGTATAGAGAAAAGATAACCCTCTTGCACTGTTGGTGAGAATGTAAATTGATACAGCCACTATGGAGAACAGTATGGAGTTCTAAAAAACTACAAATAGAACTACCATACAACCCAGCAATCCCACTACTGAGCATATACCCTGAGAAAACCATAATTCAAAAAGAGTCCTGTACCACAATATTCATTGCAGCTCTATTTACAATAGCCAGGACATGGAAGCAACCTAAGTGTCCATCAACAGATGAATGGATAAAGAAGATGTAGCACATATATACAATGGAGTATTACTCAGCCATAAAAAGGAACAAAACTGAGTTATTTGTAGTAAGGTGGATGGACCTAGAGACTGTCATTCAGAGTGAAGTAAGTCAGAAAGAGAAAAACAAATACCATATGCTAACACATATATAGGCAATCTAAAAACAAAATGGTCATGATGAACCTAGGGGCAAGGTGGGAGTAAAGATGCAGACCTCCTAGAGAATGGACTTGAGGATATGGGGTGGGGGAAGGGTAAGCTGGGACAAAGTGAGGGAGTGGCATGGACATCTATACACTACTGAACGTAAAATAGATAGTTAGTGGAAAGCAGCCGCATAGGACAGGGAGATCAGCACAGTGTTTTGTGACCACCTAGAGGGGTGGAAGAGGAGGGTGGGCGGGAGGGAGATGCAAGATGGAAGAGATATGGAAACATATGTATATGTATAGCTGATTCACTTTGTTAGAAAGCAGAAACGAACACAGCATTGTAAAGCAATTATACTCCAATAAAGATGTAAAGAAAAACAAAACAAAACAAAAAACCAAAGTTCTTTCCCAATCTTTTATTTGTCCATGTACAGACCTGTAAACTATGTTTAATTTTTGAAAACTCTTTCTCTTAAACTTAGAAAGTACACAGGGTTATGAGCAGGGTAAATGGTGTGGAACATGTTTTTCTTTACACACCAGGGTAATCTGATTTTCACTAACCTTGCAATGAATGCCAGAGCAGGATAGTTCCAATGGCAACAATCATCCTCTACCCACAAATCAGGTCCATTTCTCAGACTGGTTATTGATGCTGCCAGGATAGAGGAAAGTGAATAAAAGGGAAAAGCATGTTCATTTCAAGCTCTATTTAGAAACACACTAGAAAACTCAATGGCTGGTAAATAGAAATCAGCAAAATTGGCAGGAAGAATTTTTATATTTAAGCAGAGAAGGGGCCGGAATATAAATGTGCTCCCTGACCAGATGATAATTAAATAAAAAGATAAATGTCCTAGATAAATGTACTAGAAAAGCACTTGATAAGGTTCTTTCCTAATGTTTTAGTGCCCTGAGGAATGTCTGCCTCTCAGAGTCACTGAACCAGGAATCTGTCAGTCTAAATTTTGGAATTAAAGTTTTGATTAAAGTTTGTCATTAGGTTTTTCTAGACTCACTGATTTCACAGAACCGATAGAGGGAGATACAGGTTCCTGGAAGGAGTGACTAACCAAAACCTTTTGTGCTAAAGAGATTTAGGAAATCTGGGTTCTATTGGGCTTACTTATGGAGGACTCTATTTTTCAGGCTTAAAGTTCATCTTCTATGGTGAATTTACTCTCACAGTCACTAATTCTTCAGTGTTACATCTGAGAAATGTAATGCTGTTCTGAGACCTCTCTAGCCTGTTATAAAATAAGAGGTTTCCCAACTTTGTGAGGCTGAAGGAGAGAATTATTTCTCCCATCTCAATTCACTCCCACTCCCATTACTAATCTGCGGGGCATTTTCCTCCTTGAAGCCTATCTTGATGATTCCAGCTCTCACTTATTATTTTTTTTAAATTTTCTGAACTTCTGAGGAATTTTATAATTTGAAAGGTACTACTGCCCTATACACTTCAGTATTGTTTCTTAAACTGATACATGCTCATTAGTTTATTGAGCACCTGCTCTGTCAGATACTGTGCTTAACAATGAAGACACAAGAAATGGATAAACCATGACTCCTGCCTCAAGATGCTCACAGTCTATTGAGGGAAGATAGACAAGTAACTGGACAGTTAATACTATGTGAAAAGCACCAGGCATTAAACATAGGATATGATGGGAATATTTAGTTGTATATGTTTTTTTTTTCCTACTCAACCAGATACTACGTTCCTCTAGGACAAGATCCAAATCTTCCACTTTTCTCCCTTTCCCCATAGAGCCTGGCTTATTCTACCCTTGGTTTGGAATCTTTCCCCCTAGATATCTTCACTCTGCTGTCTTTATTCCTTCAAGCCTTTGCTCGAAGATCAGGTTCTCAGAGACACTTGAGCTGACTATGTTATTCAAAATTGCATCACCCCCCTTACATATAGTCATGTTCTGTAAGTACACATCGTCTTTCCTTGCTTTATTTTTCTACTTAACATATATCACCATCTGACATACTGCATTATTTACTTATTTAATTTTATTTATTTATGATCTTGTCTTCTGGAATATAAGCTCTATGAAGATAGGGATCATATCTGTCTTGTTCACTGTCTTTTTTTTTTTTTTTTGGTTGCACCCAGTCTTAGTTGCGGCCGGCGGGCTCCTTAGTTGCAGCTCGTGGGTGCCTTAGTTGCAGCTCATGGGCTCCTTAGTTGCGGCATGCATGTGGGTCAGGGGTCCTGACCAGGGATTGAACCTGGGCCCCTGCATTGCAAGGCACATTCTTAACCACTGCACCACCAGAGAAGTCCCTTGTTCACCGTCTTACCTCTGGAGAGGCCTAGAACAGTACAGGGCACATCATAGTAACTTAAAAGATATTTGTTGAATTAACGGTGAAGTGGTAACAGCTCAAGTTGGTACTCAAGAAATACTAGTTTTTTTGTTTTTTAGGTTTTTTTTAACTGGCTGAATGATTTCCCTTTTGAATCATACCACACTACTACTACCTCAACTTTTGATTTGGCTTGATATTGAAGGGCCTGTTCAGCCACTCTTATACTTTGAGGAGTTGGCACTCTTCTGGCTACACATCACAGCCCCCATAACTTTGAAGTAACAGTCACAACCAGCTGCCTTAACTAAGCTGGCTTCGATCCTCATCCAGTACATAAACTATGCTTTGAGAATCACTGATATAACTCATGAAAACTTTCTTTTAAAAATTTGTTTATGATCATGATAGTTTCATCATATACATTTGTTTTTATTTGGGATCCTCCACAAGCTAGGGAAATTTCATATTTAGGAAGTCAGAGATTTTTCTTTCTTCTTGCTGCACTTAAAATCAAGATGTGTTTCTTATTCTTGATGTCAATTATTAAAACCTATTTAAAATATTTTATACTCTATAATATCTCTTATATGTAGAATCTAAACAGGACAAACAGAGAAACGGAGAGTAGAGTGGTGCTTACTAGGGGCTGAGGGAAATGGGTAGATATTGATCAAAGGGCACAAACTCCCAGTTATAAGATTAACAAGTTTGGTGGTTTAATGTATAGCATGGTGATTAGAGCTAATAATACTGTATCATATACTTGATTGTTGCTAATAGAGTAGATCTTAAATATTCTCGCCACAGAAAAGAATTGTTTACTATAAATGTGATGGAGATGTGGTAACAAATACTGTGATGGTAATCATTTTGCAATTTATAAGTGAATCAAATCAACACATTGTATACCTTAAACTTACACAATGTTATGTGTCAACTATATCTGAAAATTGGGAAAATATTTGGCTAGTTCCAAGGCAGAGACTGGGAAAAGGTTGAAAAATGGCAAGTTTCTGGTTAAAGATTCTTGATTATTTTCCCCAAATAGAAAAAAAAAACTGTTTTAGAGGCGCACACGTGCACACACACACGTCACTGTCATATATTTTCCTTTCCAGCATCTAACTTCAGAAAAAATTTCTTGTTAAGATATCTGGGTGTCTTTTTGGAAAAGATTTAAAATCAGCATTATTGAAGAATTTACACAGGTAAATTCTTCAATAATTCAAGAGAACCAACTTGGAAATAATGTCTTAAGCCAGATTTTCAATCAAATATGTGCAGCAGAGTCATCAACAACTTTAATAAATTGAGCCGTTTATGCATACAGGGCATTTTTTTCTTGAGATATACCCAAGGGTAAAGGAGATGAAGTAAGTACAGCCTGTGAACAAACAACATTGTTTACTGGAAGAGATGGGAAACAAACTCATAGAGAAGTAATGGGCATGTACAAGACCTGGAAAAAAATGAAGTAAGGCTCCAAAGAAATTTGGGAAATAGCTCATAAAAATCTATGCCTCCATATTGTAGCATATCATTAGCAGCTTCTGTTGGAGGTGGCTTATAGGAAACTTGGTGGACTAAGATTCTTTTGGCTTTTATTACACAGGAATCTCTCTGCCAAGTTGCTTTACGCTGCACTTACTGCTTTTTCAGTGCATCTCTGTGTGCTTGATCAGGCTGCACAGACTGAGGTGTGGTACCTTGCCTCCGGACCATGATACCACTTAGCACAGGCCCTGCAGCACTGGGTCAGTTAGAAGGATGGTGTGACTGTACTCTGTGCCAGGTTGTAATGACCTTCCTTTCAACCTGGCTTTCCATTAATACTTTATTATCTCTTGATATGACAGTTCAGTGGTTTTCTGAATTTCTTATATGTGAGTAAAATTATAATAATAACCATGGTTAGTCCAGTGCTTCATATCCTGCAGGCACTGTACTCTGTGCTTTATATATTACTATCTGTTTTAATCTTCACAGTGACCCAATGAAGTAGATGTTTTGATTACACACATTTCAAGGATAAAGAGACTGAGGCACAGTGAAGTTAAATAACTTGCTCAACCACATTTATGTTCTTGTCCATTATGCTATCAGCTTTGCTATGATTTTCCCAAAGGTAGGTGTCATAGGGTATGGAATTCTCTTCTGGAACTTGGTTCTAAACTAAAATATAAACACTGTTGTGTACATCTAGACAGTCATGGTTAATCTCAGGAGTATTCCAAGTAATTTTAGGGGCTCCAGGAGGTCTCTTTGCTCCCCAAATATCTTTCCTACTGGATTGCTAATGGCTAAAATCTTAAAATTTAGAAACACTTTATTTTGGCTTGAAGCTTCTTGTTCTCTATTTAAAGGGCAGATATATCTGGAAGTCTAATTATAACAAATATTACTGGGCATTAACATAGATGTATTTTGTCGGTTCTCTTTTTAAATGAACAAATTTTGATGGGAGTATGTTCAAAGAATATATGGGGTATGCGTACCTGAAATTGGTAAGACAAAACCAGTATCAAGGGAAATGTGGCAGAGGAAGATGTTAAGTGAATCAAACGATCACCTGCATTCTGATTTCCAATTGAGCCAGCCCCACAGTTAATAAGTTCTTTTTACTGATGTGATATATATTAGAAGTTACTCACAAAGCTGTATAAAACATACCATTCAGAAAGAATGGGATCCTTTGTGATTAATGTTTTTGTTTGATTTTAGATTCACTATTTTTATTGTCGTAGTCAGTGTAAATAATTGTGTAACAATTCATTGCTAGTGGAATTGTCCTAAGGGCATGTGACTCCAAACTATTGAAAATTCTCCTTAGTGCCACCTTTTCTCTTTCTGTTTTTGAATGCAAAGTTGAAAAAACAAACGCACACATTAATCTATAAAAGAGACCAAGCAGAACTAGTGGAAAAAATACAGGAATGAACAAAATAGTCTTGCTCCATAGAGTTGATTGCTCTTTTGCCTGTGCATTTTCTGGCAATGTTAATTAGAAAGTCAAGTATCACATTTGTGTCAATTGACAACTTGTTCAACACATAGCAGTTTCAATTTCAAGAGTAGTATGTTGTTTTCTTTATTGAGTTACTTGGGGCTTTCTTTGTTGAGTGAACTTTATTTTCCTTTGCAATGGGCTATACAACATTAAATTCTTGCCTGAAGCCTACTTCTTCCAGATACTTCAAGCTGCCCAGATCTGGTGCAAATTATGGCATTAGTTCTTGTTGGCATGATATGTTGTATTTTGTAAATGTAGCCATTTGACTTCATCCTCTAAGCAGGTATGAGTTTAGATATCATGAGTTGTTTTATGACAGCATCTTTGGTTTTGTAGGTTACAGTCGTATGATTTGTGTGGGTTCTTTTTGGTGAGATGGGAGGAAGGTAGAGACTTACTTACAGTGAGAAATATTCAAAATTATAAACATGCTTGTTCAAGACAGACTAAGTCTAGACTGAATTACCTAAGGAATGGTTTCCAGGTAGCAGAGAATGATGGTGAAGTTGGCAATCAATTAGGATAATGTGAAAAGTATAGTAGTGTGTAGTGAGTTGATTGCTTGGTAATCAAACTGTAGTACCTTTCATTTTTCCCTGCTGAGTCCACAAATTCTCTTTTGCAGTATTTTCCTTTCCCTCTGCTACTCTTTACTTCTTTAAGTAATTGTGGTCAGCCACAAATATGCCAGTTATCTTCTCTGTTAATTAGGATTGGGTTTCTCTTCAAAGAATGCCTGGAACAAATTATGAAGGAAAACCTTAGGATTGGGGACATATAGCCTTAGCCCAGTAAGTTGGTCACATTCTCCCATGGCAAGCTACTGAGTAGCTTCTATAGGAAAGTTCTGCCAGAGATTGGCACCCTCCTAACCCCCCAAGATGTTAGTAGGAGTTAGGACTTCTTAAGAGAAAAAGCATAGTCCCATTGAATATATAACCTTTTGAGTGCTCTACCATCCCATACATAGACCTTCCAGGAATTAGATAACATTCATTTTTCCACTCACTTTTTATACCAACTTGGGATGCATTTTCTTGTAGAAACTCTGAACCATAAGACTGTTTCCTACATCCATTATTTTCCAAAGGGATGGTCTTTCCTCCAAATTTCTACTTATTTCCATCATCTAAGTTTACCACTTAGAGCCATTTCCTAAGCAAGAAGACAGAACTTCATGACACATTTTACAAAACAGAAACTAAGTAATTAGTAAATCACAAAAATCAAAATTTCCTTTAGTTTGGATAGGTCTTTGTGACTCTTATAATGTAAACTATTAGAAATAATATGTTTTTATGGAAGTGTAGTATCTACCAATTAAACAATTCTGTCATAAAACTATAGCTTTTTGTTTTCCCAAATCAAAGCCCCAATAAAATAAGCAATCCTTCAAAGTGCCTTCAACTTCTGGGTCCCATGATTGATTTTTATAGGTTATTTATGATTTATTTCTCACAGTATTCAGTGACATAGACTGATTTTGAGTCTTAAATGTTTCAGTAATGACCTCATTTTACCTAATGGTTATTAATATGTAGTGAAGTTTAACAGTACTATATCCTTTTTTTAAATAACTATGTATATATGTATGTATTTATTTATTTATGGCTACATTGGGTCTTCATTGCTGCTTGTGGGCTTTCCCTAGTCGCCGTGAGCGGGGGCTACTCTTTGTTGCAGTGCGCAGGTTTCTCAGTGCAGTGGCTTCTCTTGTTGTGGAGGACAGGCTGTAGGTGTACGGGATCTAGGCGCACTGGCTTCAGTAGTTGTGGCTCACGGGCTCCAGAGCACAGGCTCCGTAGTTGTGGTGCATGGGCTTAGTTGCTCCACAGCATGTGGGATCTACCCCGACCAGGGCTCAAACCCGTGTCCCCTGCATCGCAGGCAGGTTCTTAACCAATGCACGGCCAGGGAAGTCCCAACAGTACTATATCCTTTTAAAGGCAGTTTGAGACTCAGACTTTACACAAAGTCATTTTGATCATTTCAACTTTATTCTACATAAAGTGAGATTTTCGTAAAGTGAAGGGTTATCTTCTCATCTTAAGATGGCATTTTATTAATTAAGAGTAAACATGTTAATTTTCCAGCTATTTCCCCCTCACTCAGGGAATACTTTAAATGGGTGAAAAATGAGATTTATCTTTCTTTACGATTATGTTCTTTGCCAGTGAACATGGGAGTATTCATTTCTCTTCTTAGAAATGTTGCTGGATTTAATTCAGTAAAAAGTAGTAGTCATTTCTCATATTTATCTGTAAATTGCATTGAATCTTGTTGTAGTCACATTAGGAAGTAATGATTTATATGCTTTCTAATTATTTATCTGCTTATATAAGCACAGTTCCATTTTAGAAATGTTATTGAATTAATGCTGTAATACACGGAACAAAGAGAAATAGTTTCCATAGATTAAGGTCTGCTTTTCAGCAACCTGATCTTGTTTTGCATGCCATGCTCTGTAGTTTAGGTGTATGCAGGTACCAAGCCAGTGATTTATTGTAAGATTTAAATAGACTCTAGGAAGAGTGTATGGAAAATGCTTATCTACTGAAAAGTGGCTGTTTTCCTGAATAAACTTGTAGTTAAATTATCCATCTTATTTCACAACTAGAGATGCAATACAACCTTAGGGAGTATCTGCTGCTCTCTATTTCCCCATGCAGGGCTATTGAAATGAGAAGGTGGACTTCAGGTGTATGCTCAGGAAAGCCTGAGACAAGGGAAGGAGGTGAATCTCCTGTTACTCTTAGAGAAACTGAGAAATAAGTGGCCTTAAAAAAAAAAGAGAGACACAGTAAAACTTTATTTTTTTTTAAAAAAATGCCAGTTTTGTGAAAAACCCAAGTTTAATACTAAAGGAAAAATATTCTACTGTGTGTGAAGTCCTATTTTTTATATTCAGGTTTACATACTTCCTTTATGGAATACTTGTTCTCCTTAAAAAAAAATGAACATCTCATTTTGTAAAAGAATGTTACTATTTGCAAGATGTAAATATGCTTACAGAAATATGCAAATATAATACACAAATGCTGAGGAAATGCAGGAAAATAATACAAAGGTAAGGCCTGATATCAGATATATATTTTTAAAACATTTTAAGAGGAATTTGAAGGTTGGAAGGGACATAGGTTGGTGTAAGGAGTATGAGAAAAACAAATTGATGAAGTGGCTTTTTCCTTCTAAATAAGTACCCATTTTCAATGATCAATCAAGAAAAATATTTCCCTTTTGTTGGAAGCTATTTGGTTATTTATTGCTGAATAACAAAGCATCCCCAAACCTATGGCTTTAACAATAATTTATTATCTCTTATGGTTCTATACATTAACTAGTCATTGTTGATCACTTGTCACTTGGGATCTCATACAGTTACAGATGACTAGGGCTGGAACCATCTGAAGATTAAATGTCAAGATAGCTTCTTCACACATGTATCTAGGGCCTAGGTTGGGACAGCAGGAAAGCCGAGGGCAGGCTGGACATTTCTCTTTCCATGTGGCCTCTCCACATGGTAGCATGGGCTTCATCACTGAATGGTGGTGGTCTCAGCCTTGTTGGAATTTTCTTAAGATTTTTTTGATGTGGGTCATTTTTAAAGTCTTTATTGAATTTGTTACAATATTGCTTCTGTTTTATGTTTGGTTTTTGGGCCCCGAGGCATGTGGGATCTTAGCTCCCAAACCAGGGATCAAACCCTCACCCCCTGCATTGGAAGGCGAAGTCTTAACCACCGGACCATCAGGGAAGTCCCTAGTTGGAATTTTTATACAATAGTTGTTTCCCTTAGAGCAAGTGTTCCAAGACATAAGAAATGAAAGCGGCCAATCTTTAAATTCCTGGGCTCAGAATCTGGCACAGTCACTTCCTCATATTATATTGGTCAAAATACAGACTCTACCAAAACTCATGGAAAAAGGACATGAACCCCACCTCTCAATGGGAGATGTGTCAAAGAATTTGTAGCCATCATTAATCTACTATAAAATTATGCATGATAGGTTAGCTGGATGCTTCTTATGTTTTCTTTGTTGAAGTAGCAGGGACAAGAAATTAAAGCCAGCAGATCTACTTCTGCAGATACAAAGTCAACAGTAAGTGCATCAAAAGCGGCTCCAAGCATCATAGTGCCTGTCACTTTGCCACTAGAACCACCTTGACCACAAAAAGTACCATAGACATCACTTTTATAAGTCATATTCTGTTTGCATTCAGTAGGGTTGCTGGCTATTTAAAGAAGAACCTTTTTTAAAGTGAAGAAAAATTTAAAGACATTGAACACACAGGAAGTGCAATGATAAATGTTAACTTTATTCTGCCTGTGTCATTCCATTTGAGTTTTCTTAAAGCGAAATTGAGTTCATCTTAAGACTTAACTGGGCTAGTCTTAAGCCTTGAATATAAGCTCCAGTTCTTGGCTTTGGGATCTGAAAGTGGTAGGCGGTGGTGGGGTTGGGTAGAGGAAGAGGTTAGCAAAGAAAATTCTGCAGGAGACCTGAGGCCTTAATTTTCGGTAAGTGAGCTATTTGGTTTCCATGGAAACTGGTTTGGGTGGTGAATCTCACTGGGTGTGTGCTTGTGTGCCTCCATGCACAGATTTTTAGTAGAGGATATAAATGAGAGTGGGATGGTGTTAATAAAAGTTGGAAAGATCAGTGCAGGGTTGGTGGAACAAAAGAGATTCCTTGGGGTCACTGGTGTTGATTTTATGCTACGAGGACTAGCATATGCTACTATGACTAGCATGTGAGGCACATGCACCTCATGTAGCATGCCTAATGAGAGACAAGTAAGTATGGGTATGATAGCATTCACAGTTGCAAGTGACACCAAGCTAAACTGAACTTAAAAATGGAATAAAGGGTATATATTTTCTAATTCTTATTTCAAGTAAGAATTAGGAAAACAAAGTTCTGGGGTTGACCTTTTGCTGTATTGCCTTTCGTGTACCTTGGCTGAAGCTTTGGGCTTTTGTCCTGAATATAATTTGAACATTAGATTTAGAATATTGTTTCTCCACCTCTCCCTCACCCCTTTGTAAGTTGTCAAAAAAGAAAAAAAGGATAGTTTTAGATGTTTATGCTTGCACGATTGGAAGGAGTATAAATCAGGGGAGGACTTAATGTATCCATATCCAGTTACTAAAATGACATTAACAAAATGGCATAATATAATAGAAAAATTACCTCAGACATCATCTTTTGTCTATACAGCCAGTGCCAGGACCAAATGATTTTAATCACACTCTGGATTTTCTCTCCATTATTTCTGTTAGTCTTATGATCTGTTGTTGCTTTGGTACTATGGCAACAGCAGAGAAGAGAACAAACAGAAAATAAACAAAAGGGGATTCGAGTCTGAGATACATCTTTTAAGTGTTCATTCTCAGCTTACTGTCATACAAACAAATATATCTTTTGTTAACTCAATTTCAGCAAAAAGGTTTTATTTGGGAGATTTTCCTAGAGAGTTGAAGCATGTAGCTGCTAGAGTACTTGATGGATAATCAGATAAAATAAATATGGCAAGAGAGAAGAATAGATATCAGGTCTGTGGGGTTTTTTTAAACTGGTTAACCCTCTCTTGAAAAAGCTAATTCACGGCTTCTCCTTTGATAAATGCATTAAGGTTTGGCTGCTTGGCTTCAAATGGCAGATTTATGAAAAAACAATTATATTCCTGGAAATGCAAATATGCTTGATGAACTAATGACTCTATGTGGCAACCTTTAAAAAAAAAGCTGAATAGATGCTTATTGCAAGAACTTCCCATTGTTTTTTCCTAACTGTTTACTCATTGCTTATATGTACCTACTTCTCTCAGATTTGGGATGAGGTGTCATAGACATAAATAAAAAATTTAGTGTAAGAGAGGCATCTGACCAGCTTACAATATCTACAAAGAGAATTCAGTATATATGAGTGGAAACACCCAATTTTATTCTTTTGGAGTCATTCTGGAAGGATATACTTTTTCTCCATTTGGAAGAAATGTCCAACTCAAAATACTGTCTTACTCATGATCACGAGAAATTAATTTGGCTATTGGCAAGGGGGAATCCTTCTTTTGGATCAGAAGAGTGGCAATATCGTCAAGGTTTGCCCAGAACAGTCCTGGTTTATACCTCTCGTCCTAGCATAATTAATAGTGTCCCCATTCACTCTCACAGGTGTTCCAGTTTGAATGATCAATTACATGGTCAACCTAGTTATACACTAATCCCAAAGTATTAAGGCATTGATTAAGAACCTTGCTGTTCGTGCTGCTTTGTGGTACATTAATTATACTAAGAAATAGCAGAGAATGAACCTCTGCTCTCTGGGAATCTCATGTCTAAGAGACATAGTACTACTGTGAACACATTTATAAGAGATCAAGTGCATTAAAAACAGCAACTCAAAGACCAAAGTGTGTATGCCATACTCTGCAGAAATATTTATTTTGGGGCCAGGGAGAGGAGGAGGGCCCTGGATGAGAGAATGTAGGAGTTCCATATAGGAATAATGTGGTAAAGTTAGGCTCTCAACCTTTTCTTAGTTTATCTGGAATGGCCATTGAAAAAGACTATTTGGAATCTTTTTGGCTAAATCATACTATGGGTTTCCTTCCATGAGTAAAAAGAGAAGCTAGTTTGATCTCCACTAGATTGTCTTTGTTCACCCACTGTACCACTCTAAACTCCACAAATCAGGACTGAGCTTGGCTATGTGAAGGAAATAATCAAAAACCATTTTTCCACATTGTTTTTTAGTACTTTCTCACAGTTCATCTGAGGTAAAAAGACACAGAGTCAGGAATGATAAACTTTACCCAAAGGACTACATTAGCAACATGACATTGCTGTGAACACATTTTTTAAAAGATCCTTAGCTAGCCTAATACCTTCTGACATTGACTGAAAAGTGAATGTTGAACTAGCTATATATTATTTAGGAAAAGACAACTCCAAGAGTGAGTGAATTTTACAGTGATTTGGAAGACAGCTAGGCTAAGAAGGTACTGTTGTGAAGTTCTACACACTATTTACATGCCCCTGGCTCTAGAGCTACTGGGAGAAAGAAGTGCTGACTCTACTTCCCTAACCAGAGAGGGAGAGAGAATTTCCAGGAACAGTGGCCCATGAGGCATTGCATGTATGCACACAAGAAGTAGATATCATTAAAATTAGATTTTGGAAGCATTCCTCAAACTCTATGAGAAGGTCTTATTTGTAAGCCAGTAGAAGTCCTATAAGGAAGCTCTCTCTCCTGAGCAGCCACTCCTATAGGGGGGAGCTGGAACCTCAGCCTTAACATGGAAGGTTATCAATAGCCTCTGGTCTTCAAGTCATAAGATCCGGACATATTTGATATTGGTTGAAGGTATTTATCCTTCTGTTTCTTTTGTTCTTTAGTAAATCAAGTTATTTATCTGTGATGCAATGTTGCATAGATAGGACTTGGATATTATAAAACCTTGTTTATTGAGAATTGCCAGATATTAGGGTGTTTGGGTTGTATTGAATTTCTCAAGGTAAATGAGGATTTTGGATTAAACCCAAGACCTATTAATTAGGCATAACTGCAGTTCTTCCAAAACACCATGACTGGTCATACTTCTAGGATTTTGTTATCTCCTCTACTTGGAATTTCTTCTTCTTCGCTGCCTGGAGAACCCTTATTCATCTTTCAAGACTTAACTCAAGGGTCCGTTTATCTCTGAAGACAATACTGACTTCTTCCCAACTCCCCTCACCCTCATCTTCTAGGTAGGTGTGATCTCTCTTTCCTTTACTTGTATAGCTGTCTACCCTACTAGAAGTTAAGCTTCTTGAAGGAAGAGACTTAGCAGAGGCTAGCATATAGTAGGGAGTCAAGAAGTGGCTGTGTTTATGAATGAAATAACAAAAGAGAAGGGTCCCAAAAGACTAAATCATACGTTGATGAGGAGGCCACTGGGCCCCCTGGGGCTATGGACATCCCTGTAAAACTCAAGTTTGCTCCAAAACACCACTTGACTTGTCCAAAATCGGCCTTCACTGCTACCTCCATGTCTAGGCAGAAATGTCTGCACTTTGCTTAACTCTTAGCAAACTAGACATGAAGCCAGATCTCCTTATTCCCTGCTGATTTTGAATAATGACACTATATAATGAAATTTTAAAATCAACTTTTTCCCTCCATGAAGGCTCTTAAAGATCAGACATCTACAAACCTTTTCTTGGATTCTTTGTTTTAATCTCTGAGCTGAACATTTTCTTTTGTTCTTTTTTTTTTTAATTTTTCCCTGTGGGCATTCCATTGATAATGTGGCAAATACATTTAAGAAAATGATACTCTCCTATTAACAGTGTAGTCAAAGAATTATTTTGTTTCTTTTTCTGCTGTTGATTTCTTTTTTGGTGGATGTTTTGTGTGATAAAAGATTAATAATCAGAATATACTTGTTTAGTATCATATTTTGTGTTTTTTCCCTTCAGCGGGAGTATCAGCATAAATGCCAAGCAATCTGAATTAAATAGCTTAAGTAGTAGTATTGCTGTTCCAATTGCTTGTCATTACACAGGAGATTATGGTTACAGCTTACTATGTAGCACTACCTGAGCCATACATTTTACATTTACAATCAGCCTATTATAGATGAACTGTGAAAATTGGAAAGGGCTTTTAATGATAATTGGAAGATGTTTTACTTGAAGTATGGAAGGCCCTTGAGAGAGCTTGAATTACTTGTCTGTAATTTTGTTATAAGCTTTAATGCTATTTATTTAACTTGAAGTTTATTGCTCCTGAATATATTTTCCTGTGTCTTTCTATTGAGTGACATGCACGCTATAATCTCAATAACATTTTTATTTTGAATATCATTATACATTTTATTTTGCTTGTTGTTCTCAGCTCCAAAGAATTATCTTCTCGTAGGGAATGATTCATAAAAAAGGAATAGATTCATAGATTCATAGTTTCATAGAAAAGGAAACTACCTCTGGAGTTTAAATTAAGAGTATGAGTGGAAATACAAAAAGACAGTCTCTCTTTGATTCTACCTGGTTCTTTCTGTGTTCTGAGGAAAACTGACCCAACATTTCAGGTATTGACTGTGAATCTGTAGGTGATGTTTCCAACATTTTATGCCATACATAATTATGTGTTCTTGTAGCCTTCCTTCTTACCCTTACAATCTTTCTCTGGTTTGGCTGGTCTCCTCCTTGCTCACTGAATACCTCATGCTCATTCCTTCTTTTATGTCCTTGTGCAGACCATTTCTCTGCCTATAATGTCCTTTCTCTTCCTCAAAACCTATCCAAATTCCCATAGTCACACAGTTAGTAAGTGACAGAGCTGGGACCAGAACTTATTTTAGTTTTCTGCCAATTAAATTCCATAAATATAAATTGGGCATCTAAATGCAATGGACTCTGCCAAACCATACCTTGTATGTTTGGTTTTCTTTCTTCCTACAAAGAAATGTAAACCAGAAATGGAGGCTTCTCAGTCATATACCTTGACTTCTGTTGCAGAGATATTTATATAAACACTGCTCACGTGGAATGAGATCCAAGTATCACACTAAATTTTCAGCAACCAAAATGTAACAAATAGTATTATTTATTTTGTATCAAGATAAATACTGCACTTTGCCTAGAAGCAGGCTTGGTAATTTAGGTACCCTGCTTTCAGAGACCCAAGTGTCAAAAATTCAAGCATACCAAAGAGATAAACAAGGAGAAGATTGTTCCCATTACAGAAGGATTCTTCAACTTACAAATGGATTCCCTGCAGGGTTCCTTTAAAGAGGTTCTCCCTTCATACTTAAAATATATGTTTGTTGGTCATTGAATACTCATCAGAGAAAACTGAGGAGCAGAAAGACATAAAGCTGAAGTGTTAGGAATTGCTGCCAGGTGATGATCATTGAAATAAGGATAAAACCCTGAGACATTATAATGTACGTTGGTGGGAAACATAGCATTTGATTTATATAAAATTGAATTTAGACACTAATTTTCAAAAATGTGTGTACAGCATAGAGAAGCACACTGGACTTGCATAATAAAACATTCTAGAGCAGAGGTTCTTAGCTTATCTAGACCCTTGATGGGGAGAAGTCCTATGAATGAGTATAATAGTAAACCATTGCTGCAATAATACTGCAGTAAAAACCACTGCAAAACTCACTGGCTTAAAAACAACAATCGTTTGTTCTCATTTATACATTTGCAAGTCAGTTGGATGTTGGCGGATCTAGGCTGGGCTCAGCTGGGCTGAGCTCTAAGCTGCAGGTTGAGCCCAGGTCTACCAGACGTGTTTCTCATCTTTCTTGGACCAAAAGCCTACTTGGGGCATTTTCTTCTCATGGTAATGGCAGGAATGCCAGAGGGATAAGCAGAAGCATGTAGTGGCTCTTAAAGACTATAGTTGGAAGTGGCATTATGCCACCTACATTGGCCAAAGCAAATCAGATGGCCAAGGCCAACATGAATGGCACAAGGAAATATTCTCTGCCTCTAGTTGGGGGAGCTACAAAGTCCTATGGCAAAGGACATGAATGGAAGGAAAGGAAAAGGATTGAGAGCAATGATTCAGTCTACCACATGGGGCTTCAGGGAGACCAGAAAGTACCTAAAATTGTTTTTTAAAATGTTGTTATCATATAGGGCTATTTTTCTAGGGAGCAAATTCTTACTGTGCATCAGATTCTCAAGGAGGGAATAGAATTCCACCCATTTGTATTTGAGAACCACTTAACTGTAGGGCCTTTTGTTATTCATTTGTTTATTCATTTCACTATGTTAATGTGCCCCACTTAATGACCCAGGACTTATCTGAGTATATTCTAATTTTCAGGCGATAGGGGAGTTGGTTACTTTCCATCAGGCTATGTAGTTTGAGAGCCCACTTGCTTTGGCAGAGCTCTATTCAGCACCTGGTAATCCTTCGTTGCCCAAAACTTAGTTTACACTTTGTCCCATAGTGATATGTTAGTGAATTCCTTATGGAAACAGCATAGCTGGCATGGGGACACTGAAACAAGACCTGCCATTCATTACCTGTGTGATCTAGACCTGCCATTCATTACCTGTGTGATCTCAGGCAAGTAAATTAAATCCTATGCATCTTAGTTTCTTTACCTGTAACATGAGACTAACCATTCCCATGCTACAAGGTCATTGTGAGGATTAAATACCACAAAATGTGTATAGTATGTGTCACATGTTAGGCACTCAGCAATGCTAGTGTTTCTTATTCCCAAGATTGCCTATATTACATTGATATTTTTATCTTTGCTTTATAATATAAATAGTATCTCCCTGTCCTGTGAGATATTAATGAAGAGATTTCTGCATCCTATTCTTTCTTATTCTTTGACTCTTGAGAACCGCAATTAGCTGTTCCCTTCTATCATCAGATTCCAAACCCAGGACTAAGCTTCTTTATACTTGCCATTTCCATGAATTTCTTTTCAACCTTTTTCTCCTGGTATGAATGTTATGGAAGTGAAGTAGCATCTTGTTTTTCCGGAGGGGACTGCAGAGACAAAAAGGAAATTGAACTTTGTCTTCCTAGCCACCTTTGACCTTTGACATAACAGAGACAGGGGAGTTGAAAAATAATTCTTAGCAAGTAAAGTACTTTTTGACACAGTAGATTAAGCAATAATGGAAAAAGTTCTGAGATGTTGTTTTTCACAAATTACCACTGTTAACCTCCAAATTACATCAACCAAGACAATTTTTTGTTCTTTGAACTCTGACACAGATTGGGTGAGTCCTCATAGGGAGTGAGAAAAACAGTTCTCTAAATTAGTAGGAACTGGTCTATTTTGGATCCATTTCAGCTAGTAAAACTGATGTTAACTTTGAAAATTCTATCTGGATCTAAAATGAAGTACTCCAGTATCTAAGTATTTAATTATCTTTTAAAAATTCTCTCAGCTTCAAGTTAACAGGTTTTATATTTAGCACAAAATGACATTGCAGTTCCAGAATGGCAGCTCTGTAATTAATGAATAATAACTTTTATGATATGTGCTATCTATCTGTCTATTCTAGAAATATTACTGATGTTATAGATAACAGT
Organism: Aethalodelphis obliquidens; assembly: GCF_003676395.1. Taxonomy (NCBI): domain Eukaryota; kingdom Metazoa; phylum Chordata; class Mammalia; order Artiodactyla; family Delphinidae; genus Aethalodelphis; species Aethalodelphis obliquidens. Next base: position 1,339,799 of record NW_020838058.1, on the reverse strand, counting down.
CAATTCCTAGCTTGGCCAATGAGAATAAAAATGTCAGGTTAAAAATCTTAAATGCTTTTATATTTTATTCATTAAATTCTAATGAGAAAGGCAATTAACAAATACAAAATAAGGGAAGAAAACAGATTATAAATTGTAGTAAATGTTCTGGAGGAGATCAACTGATGATAAAGTATATACACTATCCAAGGGGACTGAAAAGGGTATTCTTTAAAAGAGCATCAATACATTTTACAATTGATGTGAGGTAATTTAGTTAAATACTATACAGTGGGAAATTAAATACTGCTCATCAAGTTCATTGTTCTATTAGAGTTGTAGCTTTTTTGGCTGGGGAGGGGCCTTAAAGGTTGATGGTATTCAGTGCAATACCCCAAATCTTTTTATTCCATTATGGATTTGCTACTAATTTGTGAGTCTTTAAAGGGTAGAAGTAAGCTATTTTAAGGGCTCGTATTTAGAAAAGGCTAAGTAACCAATTGTGGTGATAATTTCTTTTTCATTAAATGTAGTCAGCTCAGTAGCCAACACACTGAATTGTCACCTTTAAATATGTTGGTTAGATGTTATTGCCTCTCTTCTCCCCAATAATTCTAGTTCTACCCAAGATGAGTTCTTAAAAAAATAAAACCTTCTAAGATAAATCTCCCTTAGGATTTCAATGGAAATGAACTCTGGAAACACTTAGAAATATAAACACCACAGTAAAAGCTAAATAACTAACTCTCTCTGGAGGTGATTGAGCTGGCTTGTAACAGAAGGCAAATAGTGGGTATCCTCTAGGATTCCTGGACTCCTTAAAGTCAGTTATATTATCCCTATTTTACAGATGTTGATAATGAAACACAGAAGGGATAAGTGGTGTTCTGTTCTAAGTCATACAATTAGTGAGTGTCAAAGCCAGGATTAAAACTCAGAACATTCGATTCTAAGCTTTCATCTATTGTGTGGATTGTTGAGTCCAAGGAGACGAAGATGGTTGGGTCAGAAAGTAACTCAAAACTTCTTGTGTATTCTTGCCTTCAATTTGCAAATGCTCTTCTCTTTATATTTGTATACTATCCTATCACCAACTAATGGCCATTGTTGATGGTCACTGGGTAAATTGTTCCTCTATTGATAGTTCTGCTCTAAATTGAAAAATACGTCTCTGAATGTATTTTAAATATTTGAATTTCCCCTTTGTATGTGGTCAGCATAGCAAACTTGCATTTTTAGAACCTGATAAAGTGATATCTTGGGTTTTCTTGTTTCTCTTTTGTTCCTAAAGGTTTTTTTTTAAATTGTGTAACCCTCCCCACTCTCATAGCATCCCATCCTATATACCCACCCACGCATCTAATTTGTGAGACCACTACACAAAAAGAAAGAATGGAAATGACTGGGGTGTTCTATTAAACTGATATATTTGCAGATCTTTGAATAATTTCCTTGCAGCCTTCTACTTCTAAGACTGAAGCATGAGGTTTCTTGACCTACGGAAGGGAAAAAAAGAGAGAAAGACACATGCAAGTAATATTAGGAATGAAAATAGTAAGTAATGATAGATAAAACAAAGATTTTAAAAAATCAGAAGAGAATATTATGGAGCAAGTTTAAAGTTGAAAACAAATGAAATGGACATATTAATAGAATATAAAATTTATCGAAATTATCTCAGGAAAAATTAGAAAACCTTCATCAACCAATATGCTTAAATATATTGAATTAGTAGTAAAAATTAAGCACCCTCCTCCAAAAAAAGACTCCAGATCCAGGCGATTGAATGATTTTACTGGCAAATTTCCCCTAACTTTCAAGGATAATACAATCCAAATTGCATTAACAATTTCAGAAAATGGAAAAAAGAAAGAAAGCCGCTCAACTCACTTTATGAGACTAGTATAGCCTTGTTCATAAAACCAGGAAAGGATAGAAGCAGAAAAGAAAAGCATAGTCCAATCTCACTTATGAACATGGGTGAAAAGTCTGAAACAAAAATTATTAGACAATTATTGTTTGGGTCCAAACCCTAAGGGTCATGTTTAATTCCTCCTTTCTCCCCTCATATTCCACATCTAATGAATCAGTTGGCAAGTCCTATTGACTCATCCTCAGTTAAACAAATCCCAAATCTGTTTTATTTTCTCTCTCTACTATCATGACCGCAGGCCAAGCCATGTCTCACTGCAGTGGCCTCCTTACTCATCTTTCCACTCTTATCCTAACTATAATATATTGTCTTTTATAAACATAAATCAGATCATGTCATTCCTGGATCAAAACCCTGTAAAGATTTTCTGTGATGTATAGAATAAAATTCAAACCTCTCACCATGATCTAAAAGCCCCTGTATGATCTGGCCTCCACCTACCTCTCATCTTCTACCAGCCTCCTCCTGGCTCACTCCACTCTAGCTATGCTGACCTTCTTCCCATTATCTGAAAAGATGAAGCTCATTTCCCACTCACAGGTTTTACATTTTCTCTTCCCCCTGCCTGGAATACTCTTCCTCTAGCTATTTGCACAGTCATCTCATTCTTATCATTCAAGCCTCTGTTCAGAAATCACCTCCACAGAGAGGTCTTCCCCAACCTATCTTGCCATTTCTTCATTCTCCCTCCCTCCTCCCCTCCCTCTGTATCCCCTTAACTGTGTTCATTTTTTCTTCATATCACCTGTCAGTATCTAAAATTATCATTTTCAAATCTTTTAGAAGTTAATTGTCTTTCTCCCTCACTAGAATGTAAGCTCAGGAGGGCAAGGATTTTTTTTCTTGTTTTCTGCTGTATTCCTAACACCTAAAAGAGGTCCTGGTAGGCATTAAAAATATATTGAATGAGTAAATCTAGTGCATAATTCATTTCACAGATGAGAAAACTGAAGCCCAAGGAGGTAATATGACTTGTTCAAGGTCACTTGTCCATCCTGGAATGGAACACTATCCCTTGAGTCACAGTCCAGTGTGCTTTCTACTCTACCACATATCTCTGTCTACCTCTAGCTGCATAATTCTAGTTTTAAAAGACGATCCTGTCCTTTCCCTGGTGGACTAGTGTAAGTATTATTTTGTAAAAAATGTTTATAAAGCATGCTGCAGGCAAATTAGTATGACCATGAGACTTAGATATGGATACTGTATTACTTTGTTGCTTTCCAGTAGTGGCTAGGTTTCATTTCAGGAGTGCCTTCCTTTCAGAAACAGTGAAAATACTTACTTTCTATGTGTGTGTCTATTAGTAAATATGATAAAGCATGTTAGGACCAAGCATGCTGGGCTAATGAAATTAACTTATCCCTAATAAGTCTTGAGCCCACTGGCCCAGATTAAAGCCCCATTATTCACCAGTATGCAAAAAGTTTAACAGCTTAAGAAAAAACAGAAAAGTTCACAGAATGAGGGTGTGTACGCATACATGCATGTGTGGTACAATTTCATTTGTTTATTATGCAAGTACCATGTACCTGTGACTGTGCCAATGGAGATACGAAAGAAGTGTCAGACATAATCCTTATAATCAGAAATCTTCCAATATAGGATCTTGAAAGAACTAGAAAATTATTCTGATACATTATTTAAGCAATAGGGGATAGTAAGAGTAAGACTGTATCTATCAGGGCCAGTGCGATTCAGAATAAGAAAAAAGTCACTATGAGGTAGGGTTTATTTGTATAAGCAACACAGAGGCTACGTCTTGTAAGACTATGTGTGGCCTTTCTTTTTGCTTTTCGTGGCAAGGCTCACGGTGTATCGATATATCATTAAAAATCATTTATTTTGTTTGCATTCAGGCTGAAAGCCATCGACCAGAGGAGACAGAGTTTTCTAGGGTTTTAAAATAATTCTTAGAAGATAATAAGGTCTGGTAGTTGCCTTTGATTTTTCTAGGCAGAAGCACAGTGTTCAAGTAACCTTTGTCTCCCTTCAGATGTGGGAGTATGGATGTTGTCCTGCCACTGTGGAATATTTCACAAGATTTCATCAAAGTTTCAGAATATCAGTTTCTTCTTGGTTTATCACTTCAGGCCTCTGAACAAAGTGGAAGGGATATGTTCTGTTTTGTTTGCTCTGGGCAGCCGATGTCTTTGGATTGTCTGTTTCCTGTAAACTGCCACTAGAGAGAGGCTGATTAACTGCGTTTGATTTCTGGATAGAATTTTAAACAGCGTTAAGGGATTCTCACGGAAACTACTCAGCCCTTTCAGGCATAATCCTACAAACCACAACACCAAGTAATGCCCATTAAAGCTAGTGGACACCCTGTCTGGTGAGAGCAGTTCAACCAATGGAGCAGTCTGAGATGGTGGCTACAGAGATTATTCAAAACATTGCAAATGCCATCCATGTCTGCAGGAAATTAGGCCTTTAGACCAGCTGCAAAATAGAGCCTTCCATTTGCAACAGGCAAAACACTAACCACATTTCTTCTTTAAAAATATATTAGGGAAGAAATTATGTACTAGAATATTAGTTTTGTTATAATAAGAACTATAGGGACTTTAAAAATAGATTTTGGCTACTGGGAGTAGATATTTGGTTCACAGTGATAAATTTTCTGCATTTATTTATTTCAGAGCATTTCCTTGAGCAGTGTGTGCAGGTAAATGAAAAATGCTATTGAATTTATTATAAATGTGACAGAAGGACCAGAGCAGTGTTTCTCAAAATATGGACTGCCTGCCATAGAATCACCTGGAGAGCCTATGGTAAATGCAGATCCCTAGGCCCTATACCAGACTTGCTGAATCAGACTTTGAAGCTAAGGCCTAGAGATCTTCATTAAAAACAAAAATATATACAAAATAGACCAGATGTTTCTGATATACTCTAAAGTTTGGTAGCACTGGAAATTGAAATTGGAGAGTAATTACTTAGGGGCGAAGTTTGTCACAAAGGGATCAGCAGAAGGATAGTGTGCATAGGGAGTGCTAGCCAAATTTGACAGCTTTTTATCTCATTTGCATCTCATTGTTGTTTATAAGAATGAAAATGCTAAGTGTCCAATAAAAGTGGGCTAGATATATTGTGGCATGCCCCTACAATACTATACAACCATTTAATATGATTTTATAGAATGATATATAAATGCATTGAAAGATATTCATTCCATATTGTTAATCGAAAAAAGCAAGTCACAAAATATTATGTACATTGCAATTGATTTCAAAAATAGTATATAGTTATAGGCAAGGAAAAGTATCTGGGCGGGCATATAAAAGGAATTAATGGTATAAGATTACAGGTAATCTTTATAGTCTTCTTTTTGCTCATCTGCATTTTCTCTATTTTCAATAATAAACATTTATTACAAAATTAATACCAAAGTTGTTATAACAAGAAGAAAGTATCCACTTCTTATGACATAATATAATTTTAACATCTTATTGAAGCCTCCTCAGATCCATATTCTCTAGTACTTTAGCACCTCAGATATTACTGTTACTCAAATAAAAAGTGGTTATTTGTTATATAGTAATGTAAATTTACAAAATATAAATCTATGGAAGAAGATGTATATAAATTGTATTTTGGTCATTGAATGCTATTTCTTGATGGAATGGAGGACAATAATGTTTTTGCTTTGGCCTACCTTACCTTCATTTAAAAGTATTACGTTCCACCGTTGGGTATGTCTATTTTAAATATTTTTATTGCAACCCGAAATAAATTAAAATGTCTGATGTAAATAGTTTTTTAGACTTATTTTTTATTGAGAACATTGGTTTATAACATTATACAAACTTCACATGTGCAGCATTATATGTCTACTTCTATATACCTTATAGCATGCTCACCACCAAAAATTTTAGATTCCTTCTGTCACCATACAGTTGATGCCCTTTACCCATTTCATCCTCCCCACTGCCCCTTCCCCTTTGGTAACCGCTACTTTGGTCTCGGTATCTACATGTTTGTTTCTGTTTGTTTTGTTTTGTTCATTTATTTGTAAACAAATTTTTAAAAGAGAGAGGTAGAGCATCTAGAACTGCAATGTCCAATATGGTAGTGACTAGCCACATGTGGCTATTGAGTGCTTGGTACATGGCTGGTCTGATTTCACATGTGCTAGATGTATAAAATACACAACTTCTTTTAAAGACTTAGTTGGAAAAATGTAAAATAACTCAAAAATATTGATATTGCTTACATGTTGAAATGATAATATTTTGCATATAGCAGGTTAAATAAAATATATTATTAAAATTGACTTTACCGGTTTCTTTTTACTTTTTTAATATGGTCACTAGAAAATTTAAATGACAGATGTGGCTTACATTATTTGTCTATGAGACAGCGCTGCTCAAGTCTAGACATCACATTTTTGAAGGAAACCTTATGGATGACCCAGCTTGCCTGGAGGCCAGGTAGGTCTACTGAGCCTGAGACGAGATATGGTTTACAGTAGGGCTTCTCAAAGTCTGGTCCCTCGACCGGAAGCATCAATGTGACCTGACAACTTGTTAGAGATAAAATGATTGGGCCCACTGAGTCGAAAACTTGGAAGCAAGGCCCAGGAATATGTGGTTAACAATCTGTTAAGGGCTTCCCTGGTGGCGCAGTGGTTGAGAGTCCGCTTGCCGATGCAGGGGATGTGGGTTCGTGCCCCGGTTCGGGAAGATCCCACATACCGCAAAGCGGCTGGGCCTGAGCCATGGCCGCTGAGCCTGCGTGTACGGAGCCTGTGCTCCGCAACGGGAGAGGCCACAACAGTGAGAGGCCCGCGTATCACAAAAAACAAACAAACAAACAAAAAAACAATCTGTTAAGACAGACACTTGACTACAAACAGCTAAACTAGAAGTATAAATAAAGGGTTAGTTCTATTTTTAGTTCTATTTTAAAGAAACTCCATACTGTTCTCCAGTGGTTGTGTACCCTAAAAACGCCATAATTCAAAAAGAGACATGTACTACAATGTTCATTGCAGCACTGTTTACAATAGCCAGGACATGGAAGCAACCTAAATGTCCATTGACAGGTGAATGGATAAAGATGTGGCACATATATACTACAGAATATTACTCAGCCATAAAAAGAAATGAAATTGGGTTATTTGTCGTGAGGTGGACGGACGTAGAGTCTGTCATACAGAGTGAGGTAAGTCAGAAAGACAAAAACAAATACCGTATGTTAACGCATATATATGGAATTTAAAAAAAATTGGGAATGATGAACCTAGTGGCAGGGCAGGAATAAAGACGTAGACATAGAGAATGGACTTGAGGACACAGCGAGGAGGGGGAAGCTGGGGCGAAGTGAGAGTAACATCAACATGTATACACTACCAAATGTAAAATAGATAGCTAGTGGGAAGCAGCATAGCACAGGGAGATCAGCTCAGTGCTTTGTGATGACCTAGAGAGGTGGGATAGGGAGGGTGGGAGGGAGGCTCAAGAGGGAGGGGATATGGGGGTATATGTATGCATATGGCTGATTCACTTTGTTGTACAACAGAAACTAGTATAGCATTGTGAAGCAGTTATACTCCAATAAAGATGTATTAATAAATAAAGAGTTATAAGAATGCAACTAAATTTTTCAGGGAGAAGTTGTAAATCTTTAGAGAATTTTTCACCAAAATAAATAAATCAGATAGGAGTAAATGGGGTATCACTATTAGTTGCTCTGCTTTTTCTCAGCTCTCTATTTTCTTTCCTGTTTTCTAGAACGCTAGGTAGTACTTTTTCTGAGTTTCTATGTGGATTTCTTCTCTTGAGTCCTTTCCTTCCCACCACATACATTTGATAGTTTGGAAGCATTCTTTTCTAAGGAGCCTTTGACGAACCATACACAAAGACTCATTTTGTTTGTATTGCAGTGAGAATTACTTGCATTCCTAGTTGTTAGTTTATTCTGTTTTGCTGAACTCCTGTATAGCCCATTGATTTCTCTTCGGATTGCTTTGGGATTGACACATAACCTTTTTGTAATTAAATTCATTTTTCACACATGGACTATAAAATAATTCTCAAATTTGTTATTTCTTCCAGTTTTGTCCAAATATCTCCATGTGGTAGGTGGACTACCTGGTCTCACCAACACTGATCCCTCTATAGTGTACTTAATGCAAACCTAACCCTTGGTTTTCAGGTATGAAGTCTCATTACATTTCACACAAGCCTGCCTACCTGGAATACCTGAGTAAAGATTAAGGCTGTGGATGGGGGTGTCTAGAAGAATTTCTTAGTAGGCTTTTCACCAATTTTCTCTTGAGCCCCGCACCAAGCCCTGTTTTCAGATATACCTGATATCTTCAATATCTGTGTGTTTCAGGAATTGCATAGGGAGAATAGGCTTATTTCTTGTGGGTTTCCTGACATGGTTTAAGTTTTCCCTTTCTTCAGTATGTTAAGTTAGTTACTACTCATTTATTTGTCTTCCAGCTTCCAAAATTTTGTTGACATTTCTTTTGCTACATTATTCTATCCTATTCTATTTGTGCATGTTTATTTAATGTCAATTTAATGGGATTTTGGAGAGAAGTTAAGGGGAAAAGTGTGTATTCAATATATCATGTTTACTGAGAAGTAGCTATTTGTACTTATTTATTTATTTATTGCTTTTTTTTTTCTTAACATCTTTATTGGAGTGTAATTGCTTTACAATTGTGTGTTAGTTTCTGCTTTATAACAAAGTGAATCAGCTATATATATACATATATCCCCATATCTCTTCCCTCTTGTGTCTCCCTCCCACCCTCCCTATTCCACCCCTCTAGATGGTCACAAAGCACCAAGCTGATCTCCCTGTGCTATAGGTTTCAATTTCATATCAGGCAACCAGGTTTATAAATACTTTTATATATTAATGACTAAAGCATAAATCATGCCTTAAATTACTATATAAGCTACACATGTATAAAGATACTCTGTGAATGTGTTCATTGTTTCTCTGTTAGTCATAATGCATAGTCTTGTCTAAGACTGTCACCTTGAACTCAAAACTGGCAAGCTGGTTCAAATGTTGAGTTCAGAGCAAGCTGTATAGAGGTTTGGGAGTGGTTAATGAATCCAAAGAATGATTTATTTGCTATTCCAGGATTTTTACTGCTCTTCAATTCCCTTTCCCACGTCCTATGATAAGTTCCCCAGAAGGCAAATTGAAATGTTTATGCCATCTTCAAGAAACAGACTAATGAGTGAGAGGTTCAATAGTAGGCAGAATAGTATAGTTCATACCAGATAGACAGAGAACTTACAAGTTTTGATCTGTGCTTCTCAGTTCAGTACTCAAGAAAGAAAGTGGCACTTTGGAGGTTGTCTTTTCTGATCTTTTGGCTTTTTCCTAACTCAATTAGGGAAACAGGTTTGGGAGAGGGAAGTAGATAATTGTAGGAAATTTCCCTAACATCATTTTATGAATGTTTGATATTTAAACAAGTTGCTTTTAAGTGAACTGCTTTGAAGCCACTTAACTTGAATGCCCTAACAGCTAAAGAGTACTGAAAGAGAAGCTGTCATCTTGTCAGTGAAGAACTATCAAGAACTTGAAGATCATGAAAAGAAGAGCTAGGGGAAGAACAATAAAAGGTCTGTAACCTTTTATTATAAGGGATTACATAATTGGGGAAGCTCCAGAATTGGAGCATCTAGGAAACATGTGAACAAGAAGACAAGATCTTATTAGAAAGGAAAACCCAAAGGCTGAGAGAGAGGATATGATTAATACATAAAAATCATGAAGGAGGTAGAGTAGAAGAATATAGGTCCTTTCTCTAAGTCTACTGATTTCATTCTCAGTCCCAGATACTTACTCTCAAATCTCAAAAGAATGCATATACAAAAAAATGGCAAATCAAATATGGTCCTGTACTTAGGAAGAAGCTGGCTATAAATCAAGAAGAATCAATGCAATAACCAAATATAAATCCATTCATTTAACAAATGTTTATTGAGTCTCTACTCTAGCTAGGCATTAAGTTAGGCCAGTTGTCAATACAAAAATGAATTATATTCCTTGACCTCATGGAATGGATAAATGAGTAACACATGTAAACAACTGAGTGCAATACAGTGTGATAGGTGCTAGTGTGGTGTTTAAAAAATACCTAGAGTGGTGGCCCAAAGGATGTCAACTGGGTCACAAAGTCTTCAGAGTAGAAGCTTGAGCTGGATAGTAAAATATGAGTGGAACTTTTGTAGGCAGAAAAACTAAGAAAGGGCGTTTAATGGGAAAGGAACAATATTTATAAACACATGAATGTATAAAATGGCATATCAAAGTCAGAGCAGTACTAGTGGTTCTCACTGACTGCCACATGGGATTTGAGGCCAAAAGTGGTGTATTAGTTTTTTATGGCTGCATAACAAAACAACACAAAGTTAGCAGCTTAAAGCAATACAACTTCATATGACATCAATGCTTCTATAGGGCAGAAGTCTGGACACAGCCTACCTGGGGATTCTACTCAAGGTCTCACAAAGTTATAATCAATTCTTTGACCAGTTGCATTCTCATCTGGATCTCAGGGGTCTTTACCAAGCTCGTATTGTTGGCAGAATTAATTCCTGTGGTTGTAGAATTCATCAGAGCCAGCCACAAGGAGTCTTAGCTGCTTCACGTCTCTCACTTTAGAGAAGGCCTAAGTCCTCTTTTAAAGAACTCACCTGATTAGGTCAGGACCCTCAAGAACACTCTTTTGATGAACTCAAGGTCAACTGATTTGGGACCTTAATAATATTTGCAAAATTCCTTCATCTCTGCCATATTATGTAGCATGGTCACGGCAGTGATATCTCTCACCTTTGCTATGTTTTATTTGTGAGAAGCAGGTCACAGGTTCTACCTGTGGTCAAGTGGAAGGGATTACAGGGAAAAGATTTCACAAGTGAATAACTCATGGCGGGAGGTGGGCTCATTTTAGGGTGTGTCTGTCACAAATGGGAAAACCAGACAGTAGAGGTTATATATATTATGCTAAGGAGTTTGATCTTTAATATTTAACCAGTGGGGAAAACTGACGTGGTATTTGAACCAAGAAAATAACATTGTCCCTGCGTATGGGCAGCTTATGAGTTGACAAACACCTAAAGGGGAAACTGCCTGCAGAGTTTCTGGCTTACCTCTTTCTTAGATCATGACTCCTCAAGTCCCTGCCATCTTGGCAGGCCCAAACTCCAGCTTCTGTCTCCCTATTAGAGTGAGACTGCTGCAAGCCCCACACTGATGCTTCCTGACTCTCTTCTCTACATTGTTAATAGGTGAATGCCCCAGGGATAAAAGCAGAGATAAATGTGGAGCTCACCTCAGTGTAATTCCCTTCTATCCAGAATCTTGGCCCCTCTAAGTTATGGTTTCCTTGGTTAATAACTGACGCCTTCGAATCACATATTTAAAATTTTTATACAGCTTTTATAGTTGTCCCCAGTCTGAAGTAAGCTACTCCGTCATGGCCAGAAGCAAGAAATAGTCTTGGAATTTTTAAAGTTTGCCAAGTTGGTGCGCTAATTTTTTTAAACCAGTGTCTTAGCTTAATTTGTTATCTTGACTTATGTTCCCAAGATGGTGACCTTATGCTTTAGTAGACCCATCCTTGTTCTTGGGGAGGAATATTGATTAGCCCTGAGCCTTGAAAAACCTAATAGGACACTCCCACTACTAGGGTGGCTATAGCCTTCTTACAGTGACCCAGTGGCATTCTCTTTGTATATGAAAGCTAACAGATTGCTAAAAAGAAACAGACCAAAGTCCAAATATTAAGAATTTTGACAGAACCTTGGGAGGGCACAGAAACAACAATATAAATAGCTTCCCATGTGATTATTGACCCACTCTTGGGTTTCACTGAAAGCTTTCAAAAACAATTTGCAAATATACATTTAGCATGTCTTTCATTTCAAACCTTTTAATATTTTTTTGTTTGCCACATTGTGTAATTATATTTCAAGGCTTAGTTAGTCCTGAAAAGTTATTCTTGGATTTTAACCTTGAATACTCTGCCATTCAACAATGTAATAATTATATTTTCTTTATGTTAATATGCCTGTTTTCATGAGAGTTTATAAATAAAATGGATTTTTCAAAGACTAAATACCACCAGTTCACTTCATGAAGCTTTATTCAGAATATAAGTTTGAATGAAGCAAAATGAATCATTCCTGCTATTAAGACTTGTAGAAGGTAACTGAAAGGATGCACAAAATCATACTTTGCTGGTTCACCTTGTTGGATATATTCCCTTCTTTCTATCTGCTGCAGTTACAAATGCTCACTTAATAAACTTTAAAATTTTCTCTCTCAAATAATAGCTTCCTAAGTTTTTTTTTTTTATTTTCTTAGATTAGGTGAACAAAACTATGCAACACTCTGGGATATAAGGAATACTTGCCCATAAACAGAAAATAAATTGAACACAATTTAAATTTATGTGCTAATCTCCCTCCCTCCCTCCCTCCCTTCCTTTTCTTCCTTCTTTTTTCTTTGTATCAATTTCAAAGGCTAGTACAGAAAACATGACTAGGTTGACCCAGAATCTATTTCCAAATTCAGAGTTAGTTGAATTGTACTTGGGAATTGGTCTTATATAGAAGAACATTGTTGCAAATTGCCTGACATCAGGCAAGTCATCACCTGCTTGCTGAAGGCAAACAAATGGAGCACATTCAGAGCAAAGTCCTGAAATAATAAGGGAACTTGGCTCAATATATGGAGAGCACATGAATAGACTGGATTTGTCTAGTCTGGAGAAAAGACTGAAGGGGGAGGCAGGAACATGATAGCTATCTTTAAATATTTTAAGGACTGTCATGTTGTAGAGGGATTAAACTCATTATAGAATGTCACAAAGAGTAGAAATAGGATGAACCATAAGAAGCTACCAAAAGAAATATTTCAGCTAAAATACAAGGATGAACTTTCTAATGGTCACTGAAAAAGTAGCAGTATGTTTTTAATTTATGAGAAAAAGATTCCTTAAAACTTAGAGTGATGCTTAGTTGTTCTCAGTTAAGTTAGCTAAAGAAAAAAATTTGTATGCAAGAAACAATTATTTGAAACCTAATTGTTGAAAGTTCATTAAGTGATACCTTTAAAGTACTGAAAAAAGGCAGTTAATCTAGAATTCTTTACTCAGTGAAAACATTCTCCAAAAATGAAGGCAAATTACATTTGTGTAAAAATTCATTTTTAAAAGGAAGTGAAATAAACACATTTTCAGGCAAAACTAAGTAGGAATTTGGAACTTGTGGACCTACACTAAAAGATATATGAAGGGGCGTTCCTCAGGCAGTAGGAAAATAATCCTAAGTGGAAGAATGGGAAGGTAGAAGGAATGAAGAACACAAGAAAGGATAAATAAGTGAGGAAGTAAAAAAGGATATTTTAAAGGAATATTGATTGTTTATTTTAATTTAACTTAATTTTATTGATTGATTGATTGATTTGCTGTGTTGGGTCTTCGTGGCTGCGTGCGGGCTTTCTCTAGTTGCAAGCAAGGCAGGGCTACTCTTTGTTGCAGTGCACAGGCTTCTCATTGTGGTGGCTTCTCTTGTTGTGGAGCACGGGCTCTAGGCACGTGGGCCTCAGTAGTTGTGGAACGTGGGCTCAGTAGTTGTGGCTCACGGGCTCCAGAGTGCAGGCTCAGTAGTTGTGGTGCATGGGCTTAGTTGCTCCACGGCATGTGGGATCTTCCTGGAGCAGGGCTTGAACCCATGTCCCCTGCATTGGCAGGCAGATTCTTAACCATTGTGCCACCAGGGAAACCTGATTGTTTAAAATAATGATAATATCTCATGAGCCTTTAAATATATGTAGAATAAAATGCATAACAAAAGTAGTATATATGGCATGAGGAAAATAAGGGTTAAAGTACTTTAAGGTCTTTGCAGTATCTGGGAAGTGGTAAAAGTGTTCATTTATAATGGACTGTAATAGGTCGGGAGTGCATGCTGTAATTTCTAAGGTAATAACTCAAAAATACTAACTACCAGTTAAAAGAAGGAATAACTACAAATTAAAAGTTGGGTGAAACAGAATAACAAGTAACAACAACAACAAAAAGCTTGTTTACTCCAAAAGAAAAAAGGGAGGAAGATAGAAATTTAAAAATACAGATAAGGACAAGTAGATAGTTAATTTAAACTAAAATATATCATAATTGCATGAAATGTAAGTAGACTACTCCAAATAAATGATAAAGATTATCAAGCTGGATTTTTTAAAAAAAAGCTACAAACTGTTTATAAGACACAACTTGCATAGAAGACAGAAAGATTTAAAGTAAATGTCCAGAAAATATACCATGCAAATACTAGCCAAAAGAAAGCTGGTATAGTTATATTAATGTCAGACCGAGTCAACTTTAAGATGAGATATATTACTATTAAAGATAAAGGAATATTTCATAATGATAAAAAAGAGGTCAACCAAGCAGGAAGAATAAAGGTAATATCTTATATTCTAATTCACCTAACACCCTCAACAGGTATAAAGGAAAAATAGGCAGAAGTAAAACCACAGTCATAGTTTAAACTTTGAGATACTTCTCTCAGTAACTGATAAAAGAAACAGAAAAAAGTATATAGAACATCTGAATATCTCAGTTACTGATAAAAGAAACAGAAAAAAATATATAGAACATCTGAGTGAAAAAATGGCAGGTGGAACTAATTGATGTATAGTAAACTACACACAACAACTGCAGAATACACCTTCTTTTTATCAAATGCACATTAATATTTACCAAAATAGATCTTATGCTGGGGCATAAGAGAAATCTTAATGAATTTCTAAGGACTAAATTGTAAGCATGTTCTTTAACACAATGGAATTAAACTAGAAAATTCCCAAATGTTTGGAAATTAAGTAAAACATTTCAAAATTAAACATAGATAAAAATGACATTTTAATACTTCAAAATAGGGCTAAAACAGTACTTAGAAGGAAATTTATAGCCTTAAAAATGCATCTATTAGCAAAGAAGAAAGAATAAAATCAATAGCCTAATTATTCATCTTAATAAACTCCAAGAAGAGTAGAAATCAGGAAATTTATAAAGGATAAGAACTACAGTAAAAAAGGAAATAATCATAAATTAAAGAAAATCAATAAAGCTAAAAGTTGATTATCTGAAAAGATTAATAAAAAATTGATAAACCTCTATAGGGCTAATCAAGGAAAAAAGGGAAATACAAATTACAAATCAAGAATGAGATGCCTTGGAAAAATGTCTATTCAGGTCTTCCACCCATTTTTTAATTGGGTTGTTTGTCTTTTGGATGTTGAGTTGTATGAGCTGCTTTATATATTTTCGATATTAACCCCTTATCAGTCATATCATTAGCTAATATTTTCTCCCATTCAGTAGGTTGTCTTTCACTTGGTTGATGGCTTCCTTTGCTGTACAAAAGCTTTTAAGTCTAATAAGGTCCCATTTGTTTATTTTTGCTTTTGTTTCTTTTGCTGTAGGAGAAAGATGCAAAAAAAAAAAATTGCTATGATTTATCCCAAACTGTGTTCTGCCTCATTTTCTCCTAGATGTTTTATGGTTTCCAGTCTTACATTTAAATCTTTAATCTAGTTGGAGTTTATTTTTGTATATGGTGTGAGAAAATGTTCTAATTTCATTCTTTTACCTGTAGCTGTACAGTTTTCCCAGCACCACTTATTGAAGAGACTGCCTCCTTTTCTCATTTGTATATTCTTGCCTCCTTTTCTCCTTTTTATATTCTTGCCTCCTTTGTCATAGATCAATTGACTGTATTATGTGGTTTTATTTCTGGGTGCTCTATTCTGTCCCATTGATCTATGTACCATACTGTTTTGACTACTGTAACTTTGTGGTGTAGTCTGAAGTCAGTGAGCATTATTCCTCCAGCTCCATTCTTCTTTCTCAAGATTGTTTTGGCTCTTTGGGATCTTTTGTATTTCCATACAAATTTAAAATTTTTTCTAGTTCTGTGATAAATGCCCTTGGTATTTTGATAGGGATTGCATTGAATCTGTAGATTGCCTTGGGTAGTATGGTCATTTTAACAATATTAATTCTTCCAGTCCAAGAACACAGTATATCTTTTCATCTGTTTGTGTAATATTCAATTTCTTTCAATAGTGTCTTATAGTTTTCTGAGTACAGGTGTTTTACTTCCTTAGGTACATTTATTCCTAGGTATTTTACTCTTTTTTGATGCAACGGTGAATAGGGTTGTTTCCTTAATTTCTCTTTATGATAGTTCATTGTTAGTATACAGAAATCCGTTGCATTTATATACATTAATTTTGTATCTTGTAACTTTATCGAATTCATTGATGAGCTCTAGTAGTTTTCTGGTGGTGTCTAGGATTTTCTGTATATAGTATCATGTCATCTTCAGACAGTGAGTTTCACTTCTTCCTTTCCAATTTGTAATTTTTAAATTTCTTTTTCTTGCCTGATTGCTGTGGATAGGACTTACAGATGGTCAACAGTCATGTGGAAAGATGCTCACATTGTTAATCATCAGAGAAATGCAATTTAAAGCCACAATGAGATATCACCTCCCACCTGCCAGAATGGCTATCATCAAAACGACCATAAATAACAAATGTTGGTGAGGATGTATCGAAAAGGGAACCCTCGTATGCTGTTGGTGGGAATGTAAATTGGTGAAACCACTGTGGAAAACAGTATGGAGGTTTCTCAAAAAACTAAAAATAGAGCTACCATATATATATGACCCAGCATTTCCACTCCTGGGTGTATATTTAAAAAAGTCTAAAACACTAATTTGAAAAGATATATGCACCCTAGTTTTCATAGCAGCATTACTTATAATTGCCAAGATATGGAAGCAAACTAAGTGTCCATCAACAGATGACTGGGTAAAGAAGATGTGGTATGTATGTATGTATGAATGTACGTGTGTGTGTGTGTGTATATATATATATATATATATATATGAAATTTTGCCACTTGTGACAACATGCATGGATTTGGAAGGTATTATGCTAAGTGAAATAAGTCAGACAGAAAAAGACAAATACTGTATGATATAACTTATATGTAGAATCTAAAAACCAAAACAAAGTAGTGAATAGAAAAAAAGAAACAGACTCACAGATATAGAAAACAAGCTAGTGTTTACCTGTGGGGAGAGGGAAGTGGGGAGGCACAAGGTAGGCATTTAGGGGATTTAGAGGTACACAGTATTATGTATAAAATAAATAACACTACAGTGGCATATTGTACAGCACAGGGAATATAGCCAGTCTTTTATAATAACTATAAATAGAGTATAACCTTTAAAAATTGTGAATCACTGTATACCTGTAACTTATATAATATTGTACACCTACTATATCTCAGTATAAAAAAAGAATGAAATGCCTTATAGATAATTAAAAACATCATTAAAATATTATGAAGAACTTTATGCCCAAGATTTTCAAAATTTAGATGAAATGTACAAATTTCTTGAAAAATACAACCTAACAAAACTGTCATAAGAAGAAATTTAAAAATTGAATTTGATATAAGTATTTTAAAATAAGCCATAATTTAAAACCTTACTTTAAAAAAATAACAAAAACAGGCCCAGATGGTAAGCAGTAAATTCTTCTAAACATTTAAGAAGAAATAATATCACTCTTACACAAACTCAGAACACTGAGAAAGAAGAAATATTTCTCAATTTCTTTTATGCTATTAGCCTAATATTGACATGAAATCTGACAAGAACACTGCAAGAGAATAATAAAAGCCATTTCTATCATAAACATAAGCAAACATTCCTAAATAAAATAATGGCAAATTAATTATAGCAATATATGTATATCAGATAATCACATTACAACTAATTTGGGTTTATTTCTGGGATGGGAAGTTTAGCTTAACATTTAAAAACTAATCAATGTAATTCACTATATTAATGGAATAAAGAGGGTAAGAAACCTAAATGCTTTCCATAAATGCAGAAACAAATTCAATACAGATTCATGATAACTCTTAGCAGACTAAGACTTGAAGACATTTTCTTTAGTCTAATGAAGGACAAGTATAATATACTATAATAAATATTGTTAATGCTGAAATATATGGAATATTTCCCCTGTGATTGGGAAAGAGAGAAGGATGTCCACTTTTATTTCCCTATTGTACTGCTAAATTTCCTGTTAAATTAACATTAAAATTTTATTTAACCTTACCTGCAGGTCTTGGTCAGTGAAATAAGGGAAAGAGAAGAGAAAAATAACATTTATAGTCCCATCAAAAAATATTACTCAGCCATAAAAAGAAACGAAATTGAGTTATTTGTAGTGAGGTGGATGGACCTAGAGTCTGTCATACATAGTGAAGTAAGTCAGAAAGAGAAAAACAAATACTGTATGCTAACACATATAAATATGGAGTCTAAGGAAAAAAAAAAGAAAAGGTCATGAAGAACCTAGGGGTGAGATGGGAATAAAGACACAGACCTAGTAGAGAATGGACTTGAGGATACGGGGAGGGGGAAGGGTAAGCTGTGACAAAGTGAGAGAGAGGCATGGACATATATACACTACCAAACGTAAAATAGATAGCTAGTGGGAAGCAGCCGCATAGAACAGGGAGATCAGCTCAGTGGTTTTTGACCACCTAGGGGGATGGGATGGGGAGGGTGGGAGGGAGGGAGATGCAAGAGGGAAGAGATATGGGAACATATGTATATGTATAACTGATTCACTTTTTTATAAAGCAGAAACTAACACACCATTGTAAAGCAATTATACTCCAATAAATATGTTAAAAAAAAACCCATCACATACTCATAAAAAAAAACTTTTAAAAAGATCTCTACATAGAAAGCTACACAGCATTATTGAAAATAATTACAGATCTAAATAAATAGAGGGACATAACATCTTTATGATTTGGCAGTCTCAATATTGAAAAAATATATATTCTTTGAAAATTGATCTATAGACAAAAAAATCATAATAAAAATCCCAAAAGGATTTTTTAGTAATAGTTAACTTACTAAATCGATACATAACTGAAAAGGACCAAGAATAGACAAGAGAATCTTGAAGAAGAAGTAAAAGTTGGGAGAATTTACACTACAAAACAGAAATATTTATTATAAAGGTAAGGTGATTAAAACAGTGAGTTATTGGTGCAAAGATAGACAAAGAGATCAAACAAACAGAATAGAGTCCAGAAACAAACCCAAACATATAAGGCTACTCAGTTTATGACAAATGTGACACTGAAATGCAGAGGAGTAAGGGATGGTCTTTTCAATAAATGGATCTATGTCAATTTGATATCCCTGTGGCAAGCAAATGTACCATGATCTCTACCTCATAGCATATGAAAAAATGAATTCCAAATGAATTTTAAATTTAAATGGCAAACAATAAAGCTTAGAAGATAATAAATTATAAGTGAATAGCTTCATGATCTTGTGTTAGGCAACTGCTTAAACTGGACACAGAAAGCACCAATCACAGATATTTTATTTTCTCATAAGAGAAAATATTGCAAATTGAAGTTCATTATATTTTAAAACTTATGTTTATCAAAAGGCATTATTATGTGAGTAAAAAGGCAAGGCACTGAGTAGGAGAAGGTATTTGTAATACGTATGCCTGACAAAGGACTTTCTGCATTATACATAAAGAATATACAGGGAACCCTCTCATACAAATAAGAAAAAGAGAGAAAGCTCAACTTTTTAAAACTTAGGTCAAAAAATTTGAGCACTTTACAAAGTATGACTTCAAATAAATAACCAAGAATAAAATGAAAAAGTGTTCAATATTATTAGTTATTAGGGAAATGCAAATTAAACTACACACATGCCAGAACAGATAAAATTTGAAAGACTGATAGCATTATTACTGAGCCAAAAGTGGGTCTGCTCACCCCTGCACAGTAAAGCAAATCTACTGACACTGGGTTGTGTTGAAGGAAAATACAGTGTGTATTGCAGGGTGCCAAGCAAGGAGAACAGGCAGCTCGTGCACAAAAGACCCAAACTCCCTGATGGCTTTCAGGGAAGGGGTTTTAAAGGCAGTGTGAGGGAGGGGACTGCAAGGTACATGATCAGCTTATGCAAAATTCTCGGATTGGTTGGCGTCAAGGTGAAGTTTCAAGCATCATCAACCTGGTTTCAACTGATCTAAGATCTCTGTGCTTGTGGTCAGCAGTTTTCATCTGGTGGGGGTCTGCTTCCTGTAAAAACAACTTGGGGATGTGTATCAGACCTGTATCTATATCTTTCGGGAACTGGGAGTTTGGTGATTCTGCTATGTTGCAGGTTTATAGTCTTAAGTTGTTACCACATTCCCTGCGCAACAGCTATTCTTCCTTTCTACATCTTCACATTTCCTAATCATTAAATTTTGAGCCAGCCTTTTGAGACTCAGGAGAGGCCTGGGAGACTAAAGCAAAAGCCTTCTACTTCAAAGGACAGGGACACAGGGGCTTTTATATGATTTCAACACCAAGCATTGGCAAAATATTAAACAGATTGAACTCTCATATACTGCAAGTGGAAGTGTAAATTGGCATAACCACTGGCAAAATTTCTGAATGCCAGTCATATGCATATTCCGTGACCCAGTAGTATCATTCCTAGAAAAGTAAAATAAGCCCATACCTGCATCAAAAGTCAAGAGCATAAATGCCAGTGGCATCTTTGTTCATGACAGCACTATTTACAGTAGCCAACACATGGAAGCAACCTAAATGTCCATCAACAGATGAATGGATAAAGATGTGGTACATATATATCAGTACAACGGAATATTACTCCGCCATAAAAAAGAATGAAATGATGTCATTTGCAGCAATATGGATGGACCTGGAGATTATCATACTGAGTGAAGTAAGTCAGACAGAGAAAGACAAATATCATATGATATCACTTATGTGTGGAATCTAAAAAGTGATACAAATGAACTTATTTATAAAACAGAAACAGACTTGCAGACTTAGAAAACAAACTTATGGTCACCAAAGGGTAAAGGTCATGGGGAGGGATAAATTAAGAGATTGGGATCAACATATATACACTGCTATATATAAAATAAATAATCAACAAGGACCTACTGTATAGCATAGGGAAATCTACTCAGTACTCTGTAATAACCTCTATGGAAAAGAATCTGAAAAAAAATAGATATATGTATATGAATACTAAATCACTTTGCCGTACACCTGAAACTAACACAAGATTTTAAGTCAACTATACACCAATATAAAATAAAAATTAAAAAAAACTTGGTTCAACAAATAACGAATAAATTGCAGTATATCAATCCAAATGGGATAATACACAACAATGAAAAAAGAATAAACTACTTATAACAATATAGATGAATCTCACAGGCTTAACATATAGAGCAAATAAGTAAGACACAAAAGAGTACATATTGTGTGATAATATTTCTATGAAGTTCAAAATACATACAATTAATCTTGGTAGTAGAAATCAAGATTTTGGTTACCTTGTAGGTGTACCAACTGGAAGGGTGCACAAGGAGCCCTTTGGAATGTTGGTAATATTCTGTATCTTCTTTTGGGTAGTAGTTACATTCATCAATATCTATATCTATTTCCCTATCTATATACTTAAGATTAGTGCACTTTTCTGAATATATGTTCTACTTCAACAAAAAAGTTTACCAAAAAAAAAAAAAAAACAATCCCACTGAGACTCAAACAACTGAAGGAAGAGAGGGAAGTTTTGACAAAGTAATGGAGAGATAGAAAAATAAATGTGAATGTTTGTCTGGATATATATATTCACATTGCTAGAATAAATGTTTCTTTTTTAATGAAAAATTTAGTTCTGCAGACTGTTACTGACAGAGAATGAAAAAATGTCTTTGTGTTAACTGGAAATTTTATGACTTTATCTGTGAACAGAATCTGGCTTCACATTTTAGAGTGGTATAATTGAAAATACTTCAGCTCCATAATGTGGGAAACCAATGCCCTTCTGTGTTATTTGTAACCTTCAATGTATGCTTATCATCTTTGCTTCTTTTTTAAGGTCTTTCTGGGTTTTAAAATGGTGATATGAATAACTATTTTCCCCATCTGGGCCTACGTCACCCTATTTCTCCATTCTAAACTTTCCCTTTCCTCAGTAAACTTTCAGCTTTGTATTGGTAAACCAGATTCTGTCATTTGACATCCTGAACACTGAGAGTGATGTGAATCCTCTCTAATTCACATGTAAACGTTTCTTTATGTCAAGTGTTCTGGAATTATCAGCAAGAGCTTAAAAGTCTGTGGAGTGTTTGAAGTTAGTCATAGAAAATAGAAATGTGTCAACTATGTTATTTAATCTAGAATATTGAAATGGCAGTAAAACAGAACGAGATTGATACCTTTTACTTTTATTCTTTAAACCTTTGGTCTAAAATATTCTTTGTTAATATTATTGGATAGGAGAGAACCAAGATATCTGATGAAGCAAAATAACTGTCCCTGATGAAAATAAGTAGCCGTTTCCTAGTTTATGGAAAGAAGGAGAAGGAGAAGAAGAATATGAAATGATCAAGGTCTTCCACATTCTTCAGATGTCAGGAAAATATTAATTTCTCACCAGATTTCTGATGTAATATTCAAAAGGAGCAAACTTACTCACTGCAAAAGAAGATCCCTTAGGTCAGAAGTGGTCCTGAGTGAAAATGAAACTAGGAACCCCTTCATTTGATTATTGCCTATGGATTTTTTTTAAGATAGGGAAGTTCCCAAATTGGCTATGGGTTATTTGTTTTATTTTAATTTTTGAATTTTATTTTATTTTTTTATACAGCATGTTCTTATTAGTCATCAGTTTTATACACATCAGTGTATACATGTCAAACCCAATCGCCCAACTGATGAATTGGCTATGGGTTTTAAAGTGAGGACCTTGACAACAAAGCAAGTCCTAACAGACAGGAGTGGAGTAACTTCACTAGGTGGACCAGGCAAACGCAGCCCCACCCCAGTTCCCAGAACTAGAATAGGTTATCTCATTGCTGCTAAAGGAAATGCCCAATTACCCTCCGGAACTTTCTAACCTTATTTGCAAGATAAGAATGTAAATACCAGGATTTGCAAGTGAGTGTGCCCAGTCTAGCTGAGCCAGCAGCTAAAAATTGCTTGAAAGGAAAACTGGCTTAAAATGTCCTAGAAACAATTAATGGAAACCTGCATATTATGAGTTTCTGACTGAATTCTATACAACATGAGGCAACTTCTCAGTTAAGCAGAGTAAGACCTGTGGCTGTTCAGAAAGTCTCTTATTTTCTCTCTGCATGATCTATGTTGATTTCTAGTAGCAGTGACTTCTGATTTCATTTGAACAGATCTATTAACTACTACCCTAGGTAATAAGATCATTTTAGACTCCAAAAGAAAGTTTGTGTAACAGTTTTTCTATTTATGTTCGGCCATCTTGGTATAATAGAGCATGTTCTTAATCAGGCCAGGAGTCTAGGTTTGGTTTCCTATAATAGTAACCTTATGACCACAGATTACATCCTAGCCACATACAAAGTTCATAAGGGGGACTGAAAAACTATGTGTCTGCTCTACATTACCTTATTCATACAGCAAATAATGATTAAACACATACCATAATCATGGCATGTTGCCTGAAAAATACAAAAGAAAAATTGGGGGGTGTTGAAAAACTATACTCTGTCTATGATGGACCGATAGGATTATATTAACACGTGATATTTAGTACATTCACTTAACATTTGGAGAGTTGCATAGCAAAGAAAGTTTACATAGATTGCATGCCTTAGCATTTGAATTCCACAACCTCTTGTCTTCACTTCTGTTGGTAACAACTAACTCAGATATTACTGTTCAAAATACAAGTGAAATAATTTGATTTTACCTTATGGATCATAAGACTGAGTATTCTGACCAGTAAATCTCAGTATTTAGGAAGACAAGTGGACTAAAATTAAGTGGCAAAATCTCAGTTGAGTATCCTGCTGTGTTAGAAAGCTCACTGGACCACAGTTTGGAAACCTGGATATTATACCTGATAATTTTTTATTGACTTTCAAACTTATTTTTAAAGGCATAATGCCCTTTGAACAAAATAGCCTCTGGAGCTCCTCCATGGTCCTGAAGCTATTTCCACAGAACTTGAGGGATTCAATGATCATGGTTTGAAAAGACCCAGACAACTGAAAAGAAGCTAAGTGGTCATTGATAGGAAAATGGGTAAACTGTAATACTTCTCTAAGAGGAAATAACTTTAAGCAGTAAAAATGAATTAATTAGATCCACATATGTGAAACATGAATAAGCTTCAAGTATAATATTGAATTAAAAAATAAGTTACAAATGGATAAATAATGTAGCATACTACATTAGACAACTCTTATGTCACACTTCAGATCCTCTTTGCCTTACATTTCTCTAGGGGCTCTTTAGCACTTCTTCTGCCCCAGCCAATCTTGTAGGGACTAATTCTGTTTGGACTCATACTGACTTTACAAGGGGTACAACCTTGCTTCATGTCTGTGCAAAGTGACTCATATCTATCACCTTGAGGCCTTCCTATTGCCTCTGAAGTATGAGATGCCATGGGACTCACTCAGCACCCTTGTCTACATAACCCAGAAGTGTGAGGGAAGTCATGGTCCATGGGGAGACTCTGAGCAGTGGAGACTGTTGCTGGCAGATAATTTCTTGTCCTCCCTATCACCCAGATTTACTGTTCTGAGTCACAGTAGTTGGTATAGTCTCTGAGTAAATGGTCACTAGAAATCAAGTAATCATTTGTGCTTGACCTCAAGCTGTGACCAAATCAACATCATACTCTCCTAGCTCTTGTTTTCTTCCCCTGCTTCTCTCCCCTTTTCCCTTACTCCTGCTGCTATAAGATTACACTACCAAATAATAGTAGTGACACATAAGATTTTGCCTCAGGCTGTGCTTTCTAAGGATACCAGACTAAAAGACCATCTACATACATTTTTAAAACAAAATATTTATGCTTATCAGTAACAAAATTATAAAAACATTCATGGTGCTGCTATGCAACAATGTCAGAATAGTGGAGTGGGTACCTCTAGGTAGAAGAAGGGATGGAGAAATGCTTTAACTGTACTAATAATGTCCTATTTATACAAAGAGAAGGAGAAAAATATGAAGTAAACATGGCAAAACTTTATTTATATTTGTAAAATCTGGGTGGTGGATACATTATCTCTCACATTCTTGTATATTTTCCTTTTTGTTAAAGATATCATTCAACTTTAGACTCTAAGATCCATTCGAAATCTAACTTTATTTTACCTGAATAGGGAAGAATTTTTTCAATTTATATATAATGCACAATACTGTAAAATTCACCTTTTAACGTGTATAATTTGGTGTGGTTTTTAGTATTGTCACAATGTTGTGTAACCATCACAACTTTCTAACTCCAGAATATTTTCATTACCTCAAAAGTAAACCTCTTAGCAGCCATTACCCATACCCAGCCCCCACCTCCAGCACCCCTGCCTCTTAACTCTGGAAACCGCTAATGTACTGTCCTTTGTGAATTTGCCTATTCTTGATATTTCAAAATAAAATGAAATCATATGATATGTGGGCTTTTCTGTCTGGTTTTCACTTAGCATAATGTTTTCACATTTCATCCATTTTGTAGCATATATCAACATATCATTTATTTAAGGCTGAATAATATTCTTTTGTATGGATATACCCCATTTGTATATCCATTTAGGAGTTGATGGACATTTGGATTGTTTCCACATTTTGGCCCTCATGAATAATGCTACTATGAAGATTCTTATATAAGTTTTTGTGTAGACTTATGTTTTCATTTCTTTTGGGTATATACCTAGGAGTAGAATTGCTGACTCATATGGTAACTCTGTGTTTAACCATATCAGGAAATCCCAAGCTGTTTCCAAAGTGGCTGCACTATTTTACATTCCCATCAGTGATGTTTGAGGGTCCTAATTTCTGTACATTCTCACTAACACAGTAACAGTCTTCCTTGATTATGGTCAAATTAGTAGGTTTGAAGTGGTATCTCACTGTGCTTTTTATTTGTGTTTCCTGGATGACTAATGATGTTGGGCATCTTTTCATGTGCTTCCTGGAGAAAGGTCTATTCAGATCCTCAGTCTATTTAAAAATCAGTTTATTGGTCCTTTTATTTCTGAGTTATGAGTTCTTTATATATTCTCGATACATGTCTCTTATGAGATAAATGATTTCTAAACATTTTTTCCCATTTTATCGGTTGTCTTTTCATTTTCTTGATAATATCTTTAGAAGCACAAAAGATTTTAATTTTGACAATGTCCAATTTATTTTTCTTTTTTTTTCGGTACGCAGGCCTCCCACTGTTGTGGCCTCTCCCGTTGCGGAGCACAGGCTCCGGACACGCAGCCCCAACGGCCATGGCTCACGGGCCCAGCCGCTCCGCGGCATGTGGGATCTTCCCGTACCGGGGCACGAACCCGTGTCCCCTGCATCAGCAGGCGGACTCTCAACCACTGCGCCACCAGGGAAGCCCAATTTATTTTTCTTTGGTTGCTTATGCTTTTTGGTGTCATACCTAAGAAACCATCACCTAATCCAAGATCATGAAGATTTACCCCTAGGTTTTCATTTTAAAATTTTATAGTTTTAGCTCTTACATTGAACTCTTTGATCCAATTTAGGTTAACATTTTTGCATATGGTGTGAAGTAGTAGTCCAAATTCATTCTTTGCATGCGGATATCAAGTTGCCCCAGCCCCATTTGTTGAAAAGGCTATTCTTTCCCCATTAAATGATCTTGACATCCTTGTCTAAAAGCAATTGGCCAGAGGTGGATGGATTTATTTCTGGAATATCAGTTCTATTCCACTGGCCTATATGTCTGTCTATCCTTATGCCAGTACCACACTGTTTTTATTATTGTAGCTTTGTCGTAAGTTTTGATACAAGAAGTGTGAGTCCTCCTACTTTATTCTTCTTTTCCAAGATTATTCTGGGTCCCTTGAAATTTCATATGAATTTTACAGTCAGCTTACTTATTTCTGCTAAAAAAGTGAGCTAGCATTTTGATAGTTACTAAAGTGAATCTGTATACCAATTTGAGAAGTATTGACACCTTAACAATATTAAAACTTGCAATCCATTTACAAAGGACTACTGTCCATTTATTTAGGTCTTACTTTCTTTCAACAATATTTTTTACTTTTTAGTGTACAAATATTACATTTATTTTGTTAAATTTATTCTTAACTATTTTATTATTTTTATGGGTTATTATAACTGAAATTATTTTCTTAATTGTATTTTTGGACTTTTCATTGCCATTGTATAGAAATACAATTGAATTTTCTGTGTTCTTGTATCCTGCAACCTTGCCTAACTAGTTTATTAATTCTAATCATTTTTTAGTGGATTTCAAGAATTTTCTATATAAAGATGATGTCATCTGCAAATAGAGATACTTTTACTTCTTCCTTTCCAATCTGAATGCCTTTCATTAATTTTTTTGTCTACTTGCCATGGCTAGTTCCTCTAGCACAATGCTGAGTAGAAATGGTTAGGCAAACACCCTTGTCTTATTCTTGATCTTAGAGGGAAAGCTTTAAGTCTTTCACCATTAAGTATGATGTAAGTGTGGGTTTTTCATATATGCTTTTTTCAGGTTAAGGAAATTTGCTTCCATCCTTGTTTGTTGAATATTTTTATCATGAAAGGGTGATGGGGTTTTTCAAATACTTCTTCATCTATTGAGATGGTCATGTATTTTCCCTTTTTTCTCTTAATATGATGTGTTATATTGGTTGATTTTAAAATGTTGAAACAACCTTGCATTCCCAGGGTGAAGCTCAGCTTATCATAGATTATAATCATTTTTATATATTATTGGATTCAGGTTGCTAGTATTTTGTTGAGTATTTTTGTGTCTATTTTTATAACTGATATTTGCCTACAGTTTTCTTGTGCTGCCTGTGTCTGGTTTCGGTATAAGGGTAATACCGGCCTCATAAAATGACACAGGAAGTGGTCTACCCACTTCTGTTTTTGGAAGAGTTTGAGAAGTAGTGGTATTAATACTACTTTAAACATTTTAGGAATTCACCAGTGATTTCTTGTTTAATTTTTCAACATCTTTGCTTGTTTTCTATCTACTCAGATAATTTATATCTTCTTGAATCAGTTTCAATCGTTTGTGTCTTTCTAGGGATTTGTCTTTTTCATTTAGTTATCTAATTTGTTGGAATACAATAATATTCCCTTATGTTTGTGATTTCTGTGAATTTGATAGTGGTGTTATCTGCTTTAATTCATGATTTTAGTAATTTGAGTCTTCTCTCTTTTTCTTGGTGAGAGTAGATAAAGTTTTGTCAATTTTTTGATCATTCTGTCTTATTTTTCTATTTTCAATTTTATTTATTTCCACTCTATTATTTCTCTTCCTTTGCTGGCTTTGGGGGTATACTTTTACTATTTTATTTTATTCTTTTTAATAAAAAATCATATATTTTTAAGGTGTACACCATGATCATTTGATTTGCATATACATAGTGAGATGATTACTACAGTCAAGTTAAATAATATTTCATCTCCTCACGTAGTTTGCATTTTGTGTGTGTGATGACAGTACCTGAAATCTATTCTGTTAGGAAATTTCCAGTACTCAATTTGGTATTATTAACTAGAGTCATTACGCTGTACATTAGATCTCTAGACTTATTCAACCTATATATCTGCAACTTTGTATCAATTGACCATCATCTCCCCATTTCCCCCACTTCCTGCACCTGGTTCTACTATCTACTTCTATGTAGTCAACATTTTTAGAATCTACATCTAAGTGAGAGCATGCAGTTTTTTTTTTCTCTGTCTGTCTTATTTCAGTTAGCATAATGTCCTCCAGATTCAACCATGTTTTTGAAAATGGCAGGATCTCTATTTCTGAGGCTGAATAATATTCCATATGTTTAATATATAATAATATATAGTACATATATAATACATAGTACATATAATACATATAAATATACATAATATATATATATAATATATATACATATAATACATATGTATATATATAAAATATATCCCCCACAATTTCTTCATCCGTTCATCTGTCAGTGGACACTTAAGTTGTTTCCATACCTTGGCTATTATGAATAATACTGCAGTGAACATGGGGGTGCAGGTATCTTTTCAAGGTACTGATTTCATTTCTTTGGGGTATATACCCAGAAAGGGGATTGCTGTATCATGTGGCAGTTCTATTTTTAGTTTTGTAAGGAAACTCCATACTGTTTTCCATAAAGGCTGTACCAATTTACATTCTACCAACAGTGTACAAGGGTTCTCTTTTCTCCACAACATTACCAACACTTCTTCTCTCTTCTTTTTCTGTTTTTTGATAATAACCATCCTAGAAGGTATGAGGTGATATCTTATTGTGATTTTGATTAGCATTTCCTTGGTGCTTAGTGATATTGAACACCTTGTTTTTTACTAGTTTATTAAGATGGAAAGCTAGATTATTGATTTGTGGTCTTTTATTTTAATATGGGTATTAATAACTATAAATTTCCTTCTAAGCCCTGCTTTAGCTGAATCATATACATTCTGGCATTTGTTATTTTCATTTCCATTTATCTCCAAGTACTTTCTAATTTCTCTTTTCCCTTGTTTTAACCCACTGATTATTTAGGAATGTGTTGTTTACTATTCACATATTTATAAATTTCCCAAATTTCTTCCAGTTATTGACCCTAATTTCAACCCACTGTGATCAAAGAAGATAAGTTGTGTAATTTCAGTCCTTTTAAATCTATTGACACTTGTTTGGTCGCCTAAAATATGATCTCTTAGAGAATGTTCTGTATGCAGTTAAGAAACATTTATAATGCTGCTGTTGGATGGAGTAGTCTATAGTTGTTTATGGGTTTAGTTGGTTTATAGTGTTGCTCAAATCTACTGCCTTGTTGATCTTCTGCCTAGTTGTTCTGTCCACTGTTGAAAGTGAAATATTGAACTTTCCAACTGTAACTGTGGAATTGTCTATTTCTCCCTTTAAGCTTGTCCATTTTTGCTTCATCTGTTTTAGGACTTTGTTGTTATGTTTGTATATTTTATACTTGTTATATCTATTTGAGATATTTTCCCTTTTATCACTGTAAAATGTCCTTCTTTGTTTCTAGTAACAATTTTTGACTCAAATTCTATTTTGTTTTTTTATCAGAATAACAACTCCAACTCCATTTTGATTACTGTTTATGTGATATACCTTTTCCCATACTTTCACTTTCAACCAGTTTGAGTCTTTGAATCTAAAGTGTGTCTCTTGTAGACAGAATATGGGTGGATCATATTTTTATATCTGTTCTTCCAAGCTCTGCCTTTTAGTTGAAGTGTTTAACCCATTTATATTTAAATACTACCTAACAACACAAATTTATAACTATTTCTTTATGCAGTTGTCTTTTCTTTTTTTTAACCATGCTATGTATTACATCCCCATGTCTTATTTATTTTATAACTGGAAATGTGTACCTTTTGACCCCCTTTATCCATTGTGCCCACCCCCCTACCCTGAAACTGGTAACCACCAATTTGTTCTCTGTATCTATGAGCTTTTTTTTCTTTTTTTTTTTTTTAAGATTCCACATGTAAGTGAAATCATACAGTATATGTCTTTCTCTGTCTGACTTATTTTCACTTAGCATAATGCTCTCAGAGTCCATCCATTTTGCCTCAAATGGCAAAATTTCACTCTTTTCTATGGCTGAATAGTAGTCCACTGTATGTGCATACCACATCTTCTTTATCCATTCATCTGTTGGTGGACACAAGTTGTTGCCATGTCTTGGCTATTATAAATAATGCTACAATGAGCATGGGGGTGCATATATCTTTTTGAAGTAGTGTTTTCATGTTCTTTGGATAAATACCCAAATGTAGAATTGCTGGATCATACAGTAGCTCTATTTTAAATTTTTTGAGGAACTTTGGTAATGTTTTTCTTAGCAGGTTCAGTAATTTGCATTCCACACATTGCAAAAGGATTCCATTTCTCACCAACACTTGTTATATCTTGTCTTTCTGATCATAACCATTCTAAAATGTGTAAGGTGATATCTCATTGTGGTCTTGATTTGCATTTCCCTAATAATTATTGATGGTGAGCATCTTTTCATGTACCTGTTAGCCATCTATATGTCTTTTGGGGGAATATGTCTATTCAGATCCTCCACCCCATATTTTAACTGTTTTTTGTTTTTGCTGTTGAGTTATATGAGTTTTTTTATATATCTTGGAAATTAGCTCCTTATCAGATACATGATTTGAAGATATTTTCTCTATTCAGTATGTTGCCTTTTTATTTCGTTGATCATCTCTTTAGCTGGCAGATGCTTTTTAGTATGATGAGTTCTACTTTTTAATTTTGCTTTTGTTGCCTTTGCTTTTGCTGTCAAATCTAAAATATCATTGCCAAAACTGATGTCAAGGAGATTACTGCCTGTGTTTTCTTCTAGGAATTTTATGGTTTCAGTTCTTACATTTAAGTCTTTAATCCATTTTGAGTTAATTTTTGTGTATGCAGTAAGATAGTGGTCCACTTTTATCCTTTTGCGTGTGGTTGTTCAGTTTTCCTAATACCATTTATCGAAGACACTGTCCTTTCCCCTTTGTATATTCTTGGCTTTTTTGTCTTGGATTAATTGACTGTATATGTGTGAGTTTATTATTTGCTCTCTGTTCTGTTCCATTGATCTATGCGTGTTTCTATGCAAATACCATACTGTTTTGATCACTATAGCTTTGCATTATAGTTTGAAGTCAGGGAGAGTGACACCTCCAGCTTTGTTCTTCTTTTTCAATATTGCTTTGGCTATTCAGGGTCTTTTGTGGTTACATAGAAATTTTCAGGTTGCTTGTTGACTTCTAAATGAGATAGGAGAAGAAAAATGTTACAAAAAATAGGTTTGTACTTTTTTATATTCATCTATATATTTATATTTATATATTTATCTTTATTCCTTCTTGGGGATTCAAGTTAATGTCTAGTGCCCTATCATTTCTTCCTGAAGAATTTCCTTTACTATTTCTTATAAAGGAAGCTTATTAATGACAGCTTCTCTGGTTTTGTTTATGTAGCCCTTCTGACCTCCATAGTGTCTGATGATAAATCAACTGTTAATTTATTGCCCATCCCTTGTACATGATATGTTACTTTTCTCTTGCTGCTTTCATCATTCTCTTTGCCTTTTTTTTAACTGTTTGAATGTGACATGTCTAAGTGTTGACCTCTGATTCTATCATACTTAGAGTTCTTTCAGCCTCCTGCATATGTATCTTATAGTTTTTAATCAAATTTGGGAAGTTCTTGGTCATTATTTCTTCAAATATTCTTTCTGCTCTTTTCTTACTCTTCTTCTGGGACTCTCACAGTGCCCATGATGGTATGCTTAACTGTTTCCCATGGGTTCCTTAGGCTCTCTTCATTTCTCTTCATTGTTTTTTGATGGGATAATTTCAAATTGACCTATCTTAATGTTTGCTGATTCTTTCTTCTGCCTACTCAGATCTGCTGTTGAACCCCTCTAGTGAAGTTTTCATTTCAGTTATCATACTTTACAGCTCCAGAATTTCTATTTGGTTCATTTTTATAATTTCTATATCTTTATTGATATTCTATATTTAATGAGATAATTATCATGGTTTTTTATTGTTATATACTCTGGGAATTGGGCTTTGAAAGAGTTCCAACTCATTCTTCTCCCTCCAGTGACTGCCAGGCTGCTCAGTTTCCCTGTGATTGTGTGTATGGGCTCTTAATTTTCAAGTCTAGCTCACAGTTGGAGAGACTGTGGGAGTAAGACAAATTAAAATGCCACAAAGTTTATTGAGATTCATTCATTTTCCTTAAATGAATCCTCTCCAGATTGCTGCAAGCCTTTGATTTATTTCCACATCTGTGAAAAAGTTGATTCTGACAGTGTTTGCTGGTGTCCTCATTGTTTTATAGAGAAGATTTTTGGAGGTCCTTACTTTCTCTGATCCAACTCCAAGGAGAACATTTTGACCAGCAGGAAAACTTCCATGGAATGCATTAAATGAGCAAATTAATGAGTTACTATTGGAGGTTGGAGGATCTCCATTACCAAAGAGAGGAAGCTCTATCTGGTGATCTTTATGGTCATCCCCAGCTTTATAATTTCCACCAATATACCAGGATAGAATTCATCCCCATCATTTATTGATTAGTGCAGACAAAACAGAGGATCAAAAGAGATGATGGGATTTGAATAACATAGCTCTTCCACCAACCAGCTTATCATTGATTAGTATCAAAGTTGAAGATGACCACTCTTAATCCTTTATAAACAAGTGAGCAACAAGTAGTTCCTGACCATCTTCTGTGAAGTTAGATCCATCAGAAGAGCATTGGGTGAGATATAAAGATGACACTCGGGTCATTACCTTGAGATAAATATTTAGAATCCTCTTAGAGAAACAGCTCCAATATTTGAAGCAAACCTGATAAAATTATATGGGTTAATTGCTGAATTGCTCAAGGTGTACTGGATATGTTATTGAGGTTCAGGTGTATTTCATGGCACAATTCTTTCATGGGTATTTCCAAAATTTCAAACTATAGAGAGATAAAGATATTAACTCTATGGAAATATCATTTTGTTCATGGTTTCCACATATAAATTATTTATTATTTCTGATTATTGCTTTTTAAAAATATATTCAAGCCCCAAATTCATATTATCTCTGTGTGTCAAACTGTAATGCAGTGTCTGTATTTGATGTGAAGATTGGATTGTCCTGATATTGGCCAATCTGAGTTATATATTGGAGTCATTGTTATCTGTGTTCACTTAAAAAGCACATCTTTTAAAATCATATGGTGCAATATGATGTTGAAATGACCAATATTGTCCTCTCCAAATACCTTGCATCATAGTTGATGCAGACCATCACATGAGTTTATTTTCAGACCTATAGACATAATATTAGTATTCAATTTTATGTCACTTTGGGGCTTTTGCTTGACACATTGTTCTCTCATTTACTTTTGAATTGTTCCATTGTGAAGGGTTCTTTGTGGCAGGTAAACACCATGGTTTACAGCTAACTAATATTAATGAGCTAAAACACGCTGACTCAGTTTGATGAACCAGTGAGTCTCACTTTTTTGTGGCTTTAGACTCTACCCTTATACCAAGCGGTGCTGGACAAGAAATCAGCCTTTTCTTTACCTTGAACTAGGTGTGTGACTTTGGGAAGGTTACACAACGCACTGGACCTCAGTTTCCTTAATTGTAAATGAAAATATTTGCACTAAGTGATCTTTCTTTTTCCTGCTTTAGTCTCACTCTATTTTATTATTTTTTTAAATTGTGGGTGTAGTTGTTTTACAATGTTTCATTAGTTTCTTCTGTACAACAAAGTGAATCAGCTATATGTATACATATATCCCCTCCCTCATGGACCTCTCTCCCACCCACCCCCCATCCCACCTGTCTAGGTCACCACAGGGCACTGAGCTGAGCTCCCTGCTCTAAACAGCAGGTTTTCCACCAGCTATCCATTTTACACATGGCAGTGCACATATGTCTATCCCAGTCTCCCACCTATGTCCACACGTCTGTTCTCTACATCTGTGTCTCTATTCCTGCCCTGCAAATAGTTTCATCTGTACAATTTTCTAGATTCAATATATATGCCTTAATGTACGATATTTGTTTTTCTCTTTCTGACATACTTCACTCTGTATGAGAGACTCTAGGTCCATCCATGTCTCTACAAATTACCAAATTTTGTTCGTTCTTAGGGGTGAGTAATATTCCACTGTAAATATATACCACATCTTCTTTATATATTCATCTGTTGATGGACATTTAGGTTGCTTCTATGTCCTGGCTATTGTAAATAGTGCTGTAATGAACATTGGGGTGCATGTGTCTTTTTTAATTATGGTTTTCTCAGGGTATGTGCCCAGTAGTGGGATGCTGGGTCATATGGTAGTTCTATTTTTCATTTTTTAAGGAATCTCTATACTGTTCTCCAAAGTGGGTGTATAAATTAACATTCCCACCAACAGTGCAAGAGAGTTCCCTTTCCTCCACACCCTCTCCAGCATTTGTTGTTTGTAGATTTTGTGATGATGGCCATTCTGACCAGTGTGAGATGATAACTGATTGTAGTTTTGATCTGCATTTCTCTAATAATTAGTGATCTTGAGGATCTTTTCCTGTGCCTCTTGGCCATCTGTTTGTCTTCTTTGAAGAAATGTCTATTTAGGTCTTCCACCCATTTTTTTTTTTTTAATTAATTGATTAATTTATTTTTTGGCTGTGTTGGGTCTTCGTTTCTGTGCGAGGGCTTTCTCTAGTTGCGGCAAGCGGGGGCCACTCTTCATCGCGGTGTGCGGGCCTCTCACTATCGCGGACTCGCTTGTTGCGGAGCACAGGCTCCGGACGCGCAGGCTCAGCGGCCATGGCTCACGGGCCTAGTTGCTCCGTGGCATGTGGGATCTTCCCAGACCAGGGCACGAACCCGTATCTCCTGCATTGGCAGGCAGATTCGCAACCGCTGCGCCACCAGGGAAGCCCCTTCCACCCATTTTTTGATTGGGTTTTTTTGTTTTTTTGATATTGAGCTGCATGCGCTATTTGTATATTTTGGAGATTAATCCCTTGTCCATTGATTCATTTGCAAATATTTTTTCCCATTCCGAGGGTTGTCTTTTCATCTTGTTTATGGTATTCTTTGCTGTGTAAAAACTTTTAAGTTTCATTATGTCCCATTTGTTTATTTTCGTTTTTATTTCCATTTCTCTAGGAGGTGGGTCAAAAAGAATCTTGCTGTGATTTATGTCATAGAATGTTCTGCCTATGTTTTCCTCTAAGAGTTTTATAGTGTCTGGCCTGAAATTTAGGTCTTTAATCCATTTTGAGTTTATTTTTGTGTATGGTGTAAGGAACTGTTCTAATTTCATTCTTTTACATGTAGCTGTCCAGTTGTCCTAGCACCACTTATTGAAGAGGCTCCCTTTTCTCCATTGTATATTCTTGCCTCCTTTGTCATAGATTAGGTGCAACAGTTTATCTCTGGGCTTTCTATCCTCCTTTTCTCCTCTTCTATATTTCTGTTTTTGTGGCAGTACCATACTGTCTTGATTACTGTAGCTTGTAGTATAGTCTGAATTCCGGGAGCCTGATTCCTCCAGCTCCGTTTTTCTTTCTCAAATTGCTTTGGCTATTCGGGGTCTTTTGTGTTTCCATACAAATTGTAAATTTTTTTGTTCTAATTCTGTGAACAATGCCATTGGTAATTTGATAGGGATTACATTGAATCTGTAGATTGCTTTGGGTAGTATAGTCATTTTCCCAATATTGTTTCTTCCAATCCAAGAACATGGTATATCTCACCATCTGTTTGTGTTGTCTTTGATTTCTTTCATCAGTGTCATACTTTTCTGAGAACAGTTCTTTTACCTCTTTAGATAGGTTTATTCCTAGGTGTTTTATTATTTTTGTTGCAATACTGAATGGGATTGTTTCCTTAATTTCTCTTTCTGATCTTTCCTTGTTAGTGTATAGGAATGCAAGAGATATCTGTTCATTAATTTTGTATCCTGCAACTTTATCACATTAATTAGCTCTAGTAGTTTTCTGGTGGCATCTTTAGGATTTTCTATGTATAGTATCATGTCATCTGCAAACAGTGACAATTTTACTTGTTCTTTTCCAATTTGTATTCCTTTTATATCTTTTTCTTCTCTGATTGCCATGGCTAGGACTTGCAAAACTATGTTGAATAATAGTGGTGAGAGTGGACATCCTTGTCTTGTTCCTGATTTTAGAGGAATTGCTTTCAATTTTTCACCTTTGAGGATCATGTTTGCTGTGGGTTTGTTGTATATGGCCTTTTTTATGTTGAGGTATGTTCCCTCTATGCCCACTTTCTGGAGACGTTTTATCATAAATGGGTGTTGAATTTTGTCAAAAACTTTCTGCATCTATTAAGATGATCATATGGTTTTTATTCTTTAATTTGTTAATATGGTGTATTACGTTGACTGATTTGCATATATTGAAGAATCCTTGCATCCCTGGGATAAATCCCACTTGAACATGGTGTATGATCCTATTAATGTGTTGTTGGATTCTATTTGCTAGCATTTTGTTGAGGATTTTTGTGTCTATATTCATCAGTGATATTGGTCTGTAATTTTCTTTTTTTGTGTTATATCTTTTTCTGGTTTTGGTGTGAGGATGATGGTGGCCTTGTAGAATGAGCTTGGGAGTTTTCCTTCCGCTGAAATTTTTTGGACGAGATTGAGAAGGGTGGGTGTTAGCTCTTGTCTAAATGTTTGGTAGAATTCACCTGTGAAGCCATTTGTTCCTGGACTTTTGTGTTGTTGGAAGATTTTTAACCACAGTTTCATATCATTACTTGTGATTTTTCTGTGTATATTTTTTTATTTTTTCCTGGTTCAGTCCTGGAAGGTTGTACTTTTCTAAGAATTTGTCCATTTCTTCCAGGTTGTCCATTTTATTGGCATGTCGTTCCTTGTAGTAGTCTCTTATGATCCTTCATATTTCTGCAGTGTCAGTTGTATCTTCTCCTTTTTCATTTCTAATTTTATTGATTTGAGTCCTATGCCTTTTTTTCTTGATGAGTCTGACTAAAGTTTTATCAATTTTGTTTATCTTCTCAAAGAACCAGCTTTTAGTTTCAATTACTTTTGCTATTGTTTTCTTCATTTCTATTTCATTTATTTCTGCTCTGATCTTTATGATTTCTTTCCTTCTACTAACTTTGGGTTTTGTTTGTTTTTCTTTCTCTAGTTGCTTTAGGTGTAAGGTTAAGCTGTTTATTTGAGATGTTTCTTGTTTCTTGGGATAGGATTGAATTGCTGTAAACTTTCTTCTTAGGACTCTTTTTACTGCATCCCATATGTTTTGGATTTTTTTGTTGTTGTTGTCATTTGTTTCTTTTTTTTTTTATTTCCTCTTTGATTTCTTTAGTGATCTCTTGGTTATTTTGTAGTGTATTTTTTATCCTCCGTGTGTTTGTGTTTTTTATAGATTTTTTCCCTGTCATTGATTTCTAATCTTTTAGCCTTGTGGTCAGAAAATATGCTTGATAGGCTTTAGACTCTACCCAATATACCAAGCTGTGTTACACCAGAAATCAACCTTTTTTCACCTTTTACTAGGTGTGTGACTTTGGGAAGATTACACAGCCCTCTGGACCTCAGTTTCCTTAATTGTAAATGAAAATATTTGCACTAGGTGACGTTAACTCTAAGATTCTGTGACTCTAGCAAGGTGGAGCAAGTGAAAGAATTTGGTGAACTTAATGCGAGCTCATTTCTCCTATTGAAGACAAAGCTAAAATATTACCATCCCCAAGTCCATGCCTCTTTCTACTCCTCTTGCAATTTAAATCTTACATCGTTTATGAAGTTCAACACAGTCTCCATCACCTCCATGATGACTTCCCTGACCCTGCCAGCAATTACCAGTGATTTCTTCTTCTTCTTTTTTATTATAGTATTTATTATCATTACTACATTTTTAGTCTTCTCTATCTATTTGTATTGTTGTTTAACTTTAGTGCTTTTGAGGCTAAGGATGATAAATTATGAACATTAGTATTCCCCAGAGCATGTTGCCCAGTATTTTGTATGTAAAATAGGTTCTAGATTTGTTGAATGAATGTTGAATGGATGAAGACAGTTTAAAATACCTCTGAAACTACAGTCCTAAATTCACAATGCAAAGTGTGACCAAATTTTCCCACCTTTCTTTCTCAACAAAAATACATATTTTTTGTAGATATTTAAGGAAGTATGAAATATAATTTGAAGTTTATCTTAAATATGAACCCCTTCCCTGCTGATCTCCATGTTTTTCCTCTACATAAAGTCAAGAATACTTCATTTTGAATTTGAGTTCCCTCCCATGGCACTCTTTTTCTTCTGTATTCTATAGAATGCAAGAAGATTTAATCATCCAGGTATTACTGGCACATTATTTTCTATTACCTTCCTAAGAAACATGACAAAGGATGTCACTATTTAAGGGAGTATTTGGTTACTTGAAAGCACCAGAGCCAGCTCTCTAGTGTTTGATGAAAATAGATGGTAGCATTTCAACCACTAAGTGTATCTGTAGTCTACAGGTATGGAGAGGTGCAAATCAAAGTCAGTATTCAGGGCAATATTTGATAGATTCATTATAGATATTAGCCCTGCTTCTTCCAGTTCCTTGATCATTTGCCAGTAAGTGTCTTGTCAATCCTTTCTTCTCTTTCTTAGCGTGCAGTGGGAGTTTGTTGGAACACAGTGCCTAGCAACTCAAAGTTCATCTGGCCCAGGAGACTTGAAGTAATCCTTTCAGATTTAGTCATGCTCAGGGAGCCATGTTGTTCCTTTGTCAGGTTCGGGATGTGCCACACTTACAGAAATTAGTTATCCCAACAAAATGTATTTTTCTCTTCTTTTCTGTGCCAGAATGAGACTCTAAGTAATAAGCAAAGTTGATGTTGCTTAAAGAAATTTCAAGGCTTCCCAACTCCCAAAACTCAAGTAGCCATGGAAATAAGTACTGACCAAAAATGTACTTGGACTGGTTGTGTATTGGGAACCATGTGAGGAAAGGGAACTTAAATATGTGCTATGTGATGTTACACTGTAGAACTGGACAGATGTGTTAAGTTGGTATTTTAAGGAATAATGGGCTTCTCTGTGTGAGTTTGTAAGGTAGGTGCTAGTGATGGTGGTGAGAAGAACGGGTTGGCTTTGCTCTATCTAGGCAGGATTGATGGTAATAATATAGATTGTATATATTTCTGATAAAGGATATTTGAAAATTAAGTAAACTGATCTCAGATTCATTTACATTTCATTTCCTTAAGTAAACAGTAACTGTTCTAATTGGGGTGTCAGTAAAGGAGATGATTTGCTCCTCTTACCACTTTACTAGAAAAAAGGTGTGCCATGCTCCCAAGTTGGCTTATATGCAAATATCGAGTTTATCAAAAATTAATGCATCTTGTCCCTGTGCCCCCTTTGACACGATTAGGGGTTTCAAACTATTGCAAATGGATTTAACAAATGTGACATTGGCATAATTTGTGGAATTCATGACATTTTTTTGTAGTTATGAAAAATGTCAGACCCATCAAAAAACTCCTTATTTAGCCCTCTATTTGTTCATGAGCTGACTTCTCTTGACCTAAGACTCAACCTTATGTTAAATGCTATGCCCCAAAGGATCCTTTGCAACAACACTGCAGAAGCGCTCTTTCTATGCCACCTGCTCACATCTACGGTTCATACTCTTGGTGCTCACTGGCCCAGTTGGGCTCTCTCCAGCAGTACTAGCCCCAAGAGCTTGGCTTGCCAATGTCAGTGTGTATTCTCGGTTCCAGATTTCTAGCATCGTGCCTCAAGTGTCACTTGTGCAACCCAGGGTTTCTTATTGCAGTGTTTATTTCTGCTACTGATTCATCAACTTTTATTTATCTGACTCAATTCCAGGTAGTTTTTGCTCAATCGCTGGCAGGTTGTTAACCAGCATGTGTGTATGGGGAAGCGATTCATTCATTCATTTTGACTTTCACACCTGACATCTTCATTAATGCCAAGCACAGATTCTCAGATTCCAGATCTCTTTGGTGTCTCTGTATTCCTTCTGCATCCAGCTTTTTGCCACAAAGTATATTTCATGTAAATGCCACTTTTTTCAAACGTTTCACATGTTCTACCGTGGAACCATATGCCTTATAGAAATGATGCCTTTTCAAGTCTGTATCCAAACATAGCTTGTCAGTGACCTCTCACAAATTGTAAGTCAGCTTGTAAGCTTTTGCACTTATCCTGAAATGTTTTCTTTAGGGCTTGTAAACTTCTTCTCATGTTATTGCCTGTATTCTGTATTCCTATGTTCTTTTTCTTGACATTAACTACAACTACCTTACCACTTTTTTATTGTCCTTTCAGTTAGTCAAATTCAGCTGAGCTGTTGCCTCAGGAGAATGCTTCCTCTCTATGTTTATTGAGTTTAGAGCTATTTCTGTCACAGACATTCTTCTACTTTGGATGTTCTTCAATTCTGTGACCATTTCCTAAGCTCTTAATACATCAGTGATATTAAGTTATCGGAAACCTGCATTGAAGAGGAGATAGTGTTGCTAATTTTAGGGAATTAATTTAAGATTTATGGTCAGGAACTATGAGTTGCTTACTTGAAGATCAGCAGGGAATCCTGGGAGAGCCACATTGACAGGTTAGTAGATTGTGGCCTGATCTGTAAATGTGACTTGAGAGCTATTGGTTTTCGTTGTTTACATAGTTGTCACCATTGTTGCACAATTGTTAATGCTTACTGAGTGTTCACTCTGTGCTAGGCACTCTGCTAAGGGCTTTATGTGAAGTATCTTTTTTTTTTTAATGTGAAGTATTTTATTCGACATTCACAGTAGCCCTTCAAGGTAGGTTTTATTATTATCTCACTTTTACAGATGAGAAAACAGAGACGCAGGAGGGTAAATGACTTGTTTGAAAACATACAACCAATAAGTGGTAGATAGGGTATTTGAACCTAGGTAGGATAACTTCAGCATCCATATTTCTCTTACACGCCACATTGTACAGTCATCTTATAATGGTATTTATTTTTCAGTTATGATGATCCAGGCACACAGTATAGTTAGCCACCATGTATTCAGTGGTTTATTCTATTGTTTCATCAGCCCTTCATGACAGGATACATCATTATTTTTCTTTCACAAATGAAGAAACTGAGGTTTAGAGAAAATAAGTAGCGTCTCCAAAGTGATACAGCGAGTAAGTAGCAGAGAAAGGATTTGAAGTCATATCCATAACCACTCTGTTATATTGCATCAATATAGGATTAAAAACCAATAAACAGAAAAGCTGATCTATGGGTGTCTACAGCAAGAAGCAAAAATTGTATCTTTAATCCTGCTGCTTACAGCACCTATTAAATGGAAGATATTGGGATATATAACCAATATCAATAATTTATGCATAGTTATTCCTGATGTTAAAAAATGGTAGGATTTCCCTCAAAACATGGAATCACTGTGTTTCTTCATTAAGGTATTTGACTTACCAAAGAATTCCAGAACCGTCTTGTCAGAAGTAGCAGTAAGGAGAGGTGGAGTAGTATGTGGCATGTACCCCCAGGAAAAGTGAATATATATAAATGTGTATTACAGTGGAAATAGCAAAATAGCAAGAGAAAGTGTGAATTAAGGAGCTGCACTCTTATAATACCCCACCCTTAATAAACAACCTGCCAGTGAACTGCTAGGATCTATCTGTAACTGTCTACTTGGTTGTAGAAATTGGTACATTGAAGAAACAGGGTATTTGATTGGAGAAGATAGGAAAGATGGTTTAGGAATATGAGCTGCTGCCCAAGGAAGGCAGGCCAGGGTGGATTTCCACAGTGATAGGCATGAAATCCCTAGGTAGTAGGGGAAAGTGTGACATTAATTTTAAGAAGCCCACTGAAAAGATACAGACATACTCAGAGACAGATGTTATATCTGCTTCAGAACTTTGATCTTGGTTAACCTTAATTTTAATTATTATTTATTTCTACTCCTGAGAATCTTAAAATTATCTGAAAGAAATTAAAAGACTATATTTTTAATTCTAGAGTTTGTGCTGGGAAATTTCTACTTCCTAACATACTGATGTTAGCAGGGATTTAGAATTTGCTGCCAGGCTTCTCTTGGAAACTTTTCCCCCTGGCATAGCCCTAGAAATGCTAACTTGGAAAAATGGCATCTGGCTGGCAGTCCCTTAACACATACACTCTTGAATTTTTGCTAAAGTATGTATGAAGACATGAAAAATGATGAGAACTCACAATAATGCTAAAAATTTTGACCGGCAGTCAAATTATTGCCAGAACTAGGGAGAAATTTCCACTAGCTAAAAATCAGAAAGAAATGGATTGAAAAGAACAATCAATGGACCGCTCACACTATGCTGATAATCCAATACATCGAGACTAGGTAGGAAAAAACTCTTCTTTCCTCCCATAGAGTCTAAATACTGGTTCCAAAATACAAATTCTATACCCAGAAAAATGGAGTAGTTGTCTTATGGGCATAGAAGGGACTGTTTTAGAAGC
The DNA here is from genome assembly GCF_003676395.1 of Aethalodelphis obliquidens. Lineage (NCBI taxonomy): Eukaryota > Metazoa > Chordata > Mammalia > Artiodactyla > Delphinidae > Aethalodelphis > Aethalodelphis obliquidens. Next base: position 1,296,721 of record NW_020838058.1, on the reverse strand, counting down.
CTAGAAGGCTGACCATTATCCCCTAAAATATCGCCATTCTTCCTGTATATACTCGGGAACTGAAACTACCAGAAAACAATGAAAGAAGGCAAATGATGGTGATGGCTTTGGGAGTTTGAGTATGAAGGAGTGGTGAATCATATCCATAAGGATCGGTCTCCACAAACTGCTGTAGGTAGCAACAGAGAAAAGAAGAATCTTGGTAGGAGAGTATTCCAAGGATTATACTTTTTTCATGTATTCCATCAGTTCAGATTATCAGCAAAGCAGGCACTTGGGTCAGGAGAGGATCTAATCATTTTTTTGGGGGGAGGAGGGATTTGTTTTAATTGAAGTATATTTGATTTACAATATTATATTAGTTTCAGGTGTACAACAGAGTGATTTAATATATTACACACCATACAAAATTATTAAAATATTATTGACTGTATTCCCTATGCTGAACATTACAACCTGTAACTTATTTATTTCATAAATAGTAGTTTGTACCTATTAAAGCCCTTCACCTATTTCACCCATCCCCCACCCCTCCCCTCTGGCAACCACTAGTTTATTTGTATTGGTGAGTCTGTTTCTGTTTTGTTATATTTGTACGTTTCTTTTGTTTTACATTCCACGTATAAGCAAAAACATACAGTAAACACTATCCTTCTCTGACTTCTTTCACTTAGCATGATACCCTTCAGATCCATCCATGTTGTTGTAGATGGATGAATTTCCTTCTTTCTCATGGCTCAGTAGTATTCCATTGTATATATGTATATACTCACTTATTTTTTTATCCATTCATTTGTTGGTAGACACATGGTTACTTCCATATCCTGGTCATTGTAAATAATATTGCAATGAACATTGGGGTACATATATCTTCTCAAATTAGTGTTTTTGTTTTCTTTGGATAGATACCCAGGAGTGGAATTGCTGGATCCAATCATAGTTCAGAAGTGATATGTTATAGATCAGTGGAACAGGACAGAAAGCACAGAGATAAACCCACGTACATATGGTCACCTTATCTTTGATAAAGGAAGCAAGAATATACAGTGGAGAAAAGACAGCCTCTTCAATAAGTGGTGCTGGGAAAACTGGATAGCTACATGTAACAGAATGAAATTAGAACACTCCCTAACACCATACACAAAAATAAACCCAAAATGGATTAAAGACCTAAATATAAGGTGAGACACTATCAAACTCTTAGAGGAAAACATAGGCGGAACACTCTATGACGTAAATCACAGCAAGATCCTTTTTGACACACCTCCTAAAGAAATGGGAATAAAAACAAAGATAAACAAATGGGACCTAATGAAACTTCAAAGCTTTTGCACAGCAAAGGAAACCATAAACAAGACCAAAAGACAACCCTCAGAATGGGAGAAAATATTTGCAAATGAAGCAACTGACAAAGGATTAATCTCTAAAATTTATAAGCAGCTCATGCAGCTCAATATCAAGAAAACAAACAACCAAATCCAAAAATGGGCAGAAGACCTAAATAGACATTTCTCCAAAGAAGATATACAGATTGCCAACAAACACATGAAAGAATGCTCAACATCGTTAATCATTAGAGAAATGCAAATCAATACTACCATGCTATATCATCTCACACCAGTCAGAATGGCCATCATCAAAAAATCTAGAAACAATAAATGCTGGAGAGGGTGTGGAGAAAAGGGAACCCTCTTGCACTGTTGGTGGGAATGTAAATTGATACAGCCACTAGGGAGAACAGTGTGGAGGTTCCTTAAAAAAGTAAAAATAGAACTACCATATGACCCAGCAATCCCACTACTGGGCATATACCCTGAGAAAACCATAATTCTGAAAGAGTCATGTACCACAGTTTTCATTGCAGCTCTTTTTACAATAGCCAGGATGTGAAAGCAACATAAGTGTCCATCGACAGATGAATGGATAAAGAAGATGTGGCACATATATACAATGGAATATTACTCAGCCATAAAAAGAAACGAAATTGAGTCATTTGTAGTGAGGTGCATGGACCTAGAGTCTGTCATACAGAGTGAAGTAAGTCGGAAAAGAAAAACAAATACCGTATGTTAACACATACATTTGGAATATTTTAAAAAATGGTCCTGAAGAACCTAGGAGCAAGATGGGAATAAAGACGCAGATCTACTAGAGAATGGAATTGAGGATATGGGGAGGGGGAAGGGTAAGCTGGGACAAAGTGAGAGAGTGACATGGACATATGTACACTACCAAATGTAAAATAGATAGCTAGTGGGAAGCAGCTGCATAGCACAGGGATATCAGCTCAGTGCTCTGTGACCACCTAGAGGGGTGGGATAGGGAGGGTGGGAGGGAGGGAGATGAAAGAGGGAAGAGATATGGGGATATATGTATATGTATAACTGATTCACTTTGTTAAAAAGCAGAAACTAACACACCATTATAAAGCAATTATACTCCAATAAAGATGTTATAAAAAAACGTGATATGTTAGATGAAATCAATTTAGACTTGGAGAACAGACAGTTGAGAATAGGAGATAATATACATCAAACTGTCATCCAGCTGTATATCTGAGAAAGGGATTTATATAACACCTAGTTTGAGTGCAGCCTAAGGAAAATTATTGTCTCCGAACTCTCGGCAAACATAGGGTCAAGACAGATTGCAACTTCTTTGAAAGTAAGCAACGAAAGAAAAAATAATATGGAACACATGGAAAAAATTTTAAACAGGCTAAAGGCAAAACGATTCTGTATGTTCAAAGAAAGAGCACATTTCTGGAAATGAGTTTTTAAAGGAGTCACAAAAATATTAGGAAATATTTTGTTATTTTAACTAAAATGTGAGATGACATAGCTACTACTATGAAGAAGCAGAGTATAAAATGGAAGGTATTCAGAGTATAAAATGGAAGGTATTTTGTAGTGTCATGCACCACTTTGAAAATCTGATGAAATTTCTGGACCTTCTTTCCATATAAAACAAATTTATAAATATATTCATTTTTCCATTTAACTTCTTGGCTTTCATGTAACATCTGAAGTCTGTTTATGAACCTCTGTTTCAGAACCCGTGCCATAATCAAAGAACAGATGAAGAATAGAAAATAGAATGAACTTATCAAAAATGGGAGATAAGATAAAGAAAGATTACAACAGTTAACACTCAGTCACAAATTTATATCATCAGTGAAGTCTTGAAGAGAGCAGAATTGACAATGCTGACAATCAACTCAGTGAGAATGTCGTACATACTTGAAAAGTATTGTCAGAAAGCAATGAAAAAGACAAAGATGAGACCCCTGAGGGAGAAGATGATAAATCTGAAGAATGGCTTTCCATCCTAATAATTTTAAGTATTCCTCAGGAAAAGAAAGAAGAAAACTAAAATATAAATGATATGTATATATAAAGAAAAATAAAACTTTTTCTTAGTTGAAAAAAGATTTGAGTAGGCCTATCACAGTCTAAGCAAAATTAGAAGAGAGAAGAGAGCCACACTTTCTAAAGGTTTTTTTTTCAAACATAGATTATTTGACATATAAAAATAGATAGCCAAGGAGGACTGTAAATAGTAAGAAATAAAAGCAGAAAAAATACAGTGTGGTTTCTGGCCTTACATTTAGGTCTTTAATCCATTTTGAGCTTATTTTTGTGTATGGTGTTAGGGAGTGTTCTAATCTCATACTTTTACATGTACCTGTCCAGTTTTTTCCAGCACCACTTATTGAAGAGGATTTCTTTTCTCCACTGTATATTCTTGCCTCCTTTATCAAAGATAAGGTGACCATATGTGCATGGGTTTATCTCTGGGCTTTCTATCCTGTTCCATTGATCTGTATTTCTGTTTTTGTGCCAGTACCATATTGTCTTGATTACTGTAGCTTTGTAGTATAGTCTGAAGTCAGGGAGCCTGATTCCTCCAGCTCTGTTTTTCTTTGTCAAGATTGCTTTGGCTATTTGGGGTCTTTTGTGTTTCCATACAAATTGTGAAATTTTTTGTTCTAGTTCTGTGAAAAATGCCAGTGGTAGTTTGACAGGGATTGCATTGAATCTGTAGATCACTTTGCGTAGTAGAGTCATTTTCACAATGTTGATTCTACCAATCCAAGAACATGGTATATCTCTATCGATTTGTATCATCTTTAGTTTCTTTCATCAGTGTCTTATAATTTTCTGCATACAGGTATTTTGTCTCCTTAGGTAGGTTTATTCCTAGATATTTTATTCTTTTTGTTGCAATGTATACAATGGAATATTACTCAGCCATAAAAGGAAATGAAATTGAGTTATTTGTAGTGAGGTGGATGGACCTAGAGTCTGTCATACATAGTGAAGTAAGTCAGAAAGAGAAAAACAAATACTGTATGCTAACATATATATATATATATATATATATATATATATATATATATATATATAAATAAATATGGAATCTAAGAAAAGAAAAGGTCATGAAGAACCTAGGGGTAAGATGGGAATAAAGACACGGACCTACTAGAGATTGGACTTGAGGATATAGAGAGGGGGAAGGGTAAGCTGTGACAAAGTGAGAGAGTGGCATGGACATATATATACACTACCAAACATAAGATAGATAGCTAGTGGGAAGCAGCCACATAGCAAAGGGAGATCAGCTTGGTGGTTTGTGACCACCTAGAGGGGTGGGATAGGGAGGGTGGGAAGGAGAGAGACGCAAGAGGGAAGAGATATGGGAACATATGTATATGTATAACTGATTCACTTTGTTATAAAGCAGAAACTAACACACCATTGTAAAGCAATTATACTCCAATAAAGATGTTAAAAAAAATACAGTGTAGTGCTTGAGACCTTGTGTTGTAAAGCCAGGCCAGTTCTACACTTAGCAGTTGTGTGGATTTGGATGAGGTAATTAATTCTTCTGAATCTGTTTTCACATCTCTGAAACAGGAATATTCATAGTTACCTCATAGGACCATTGTGAAAATTAAACGAGGTAATTTATTCAAAATGCTTAATAAGAGGTCTGGCACTTAGGAGGAACTGTCTGTGACTAACAATATTGCTGCTATCATCATCATCATCAGTAGTAGGATTCTAGATGACTTTTAGTTTATTATTTCTATATTTTCCAATTTTTTTTACAGTAGGCATGTGTTATGTTTGTAATCAGGAGAATATGTTGTTTAAAAATAACTATATACATGTTGATATATAGAGTGCAGGGCAAACATAGAGGCATTGCAGGGCTGCAGAAAGTGTAGCAATGTAAAATTTTAAAATTTTGCTAATTTTAGGTAACAAGCATATGTTCTATAATAAAAAAAAAACTTTATTTTATTTTAAAAGCTTATTTTATTTAAGAGTTGTATGAGCTACAAATGCTCACTATAAATAGTTAGGACCCTGCAGATGAGTACAAGAACAAATATTCAGTGTCCTTTCTACCAAGAAATGACCAATATTGTTTTTTGTGTGCACATTTGTGTGTTCATTTTGTGTGTTCATGTTTATCTATGTTTATTGTACTCTTGAGATCATACCAACTATGGAGTTCCATATCCTGCTTTTTATAACCTAATATTTTGAGAGGATTTTATCCATGCATTTGAAATCTCCCTAAACATAATTTTTAATAGTTGCTCAGATGATTCACCTATTATGTAATTGTGGTATATATAGTTCATTCATGATTTTTTGTTGTTATGTTTAATGCTCTAACAGACATACATGTATATGACTCTTATTCTGACTTTCTGATCATTTGCCTAAAGGTGATTCCTAGAAAAAGAGATACTAGGCCAAAAGGGGTACATATTTTTAAGACTCTTGATGAATCTTGATGCTTTCTATAAAGGTTGTAACAATTTATATTCCTCTTCCAACCACGCTCTTAACTTTCTAGTCTTACCATTCCCTCAGTCAGTAACATTACTTTATATTTTAAATCTATATTAATTTCATAAGCAAAACATCAGTTTTGGTTGTTTTAACTTCCATTACGTTGCTTACATACTCGAACATTTATTTTCATATGTTTATTGGCCAGTTGTAGTTCCTCCTTTATGAATTGTCCATGTGTGACTTTTGTCAATTTTTTGTTTTATATTCTTAGTCATTTCTTTATTATTTGTAATAATCCTATATATTCTGAAGATTTTTGCACATTAAAAAATAAATTTATGGTAAAAGCTCTAAGTAAACTAAGAATAGAGGGGAACGTCCTCAATCCAAAGAAGAATATTTATAAAAAACCTACAGCTAACATCATACTAATGCTAAGAAACTCAAAGATTTCTCACCAGAGTCAAGTACAAAGCAAGGATAGCCCCTCTTAACACTCCTTTTCAACATCACACTGGAAATTCTAGCTAATGCACGAAGACAATAAAAGAAAATAAAAGGTACAAAGATTTGGAAGAATAAAGAAAATTTGTTTGCAGATGACATGATCGTTTATGTAGAAAATTCAAAAGAATCAATAAAAATCCCCCTGGAACTAATAAATTATAACAGTGTTGCAGGATATAAGGTTAATATACAAAAGTCAATTTCTTTTCTATATACCAGCATGAATAGGTAGAATTTGAAATTTGAAATATGATATCATTTACATTAGTACCCTCCAAAATGAAATACTTAGGTATAAGTCTAACAAAATATGTATCAGATCTATATGAGGAAAACTACATAACTCTGATGAATTAAATCATAGAATAAATAAAGAGATACTCCATGTTCATGGATAGGAAGCCTCAACATTGTCATGGTGTCAGTCCTTCCCAACTTGACCTATAGATTCAATGCAATCCCAATCAAAATCCCAGCAAGTTATTTTGTAGGTATTGACAAAGTTACTCCAAAGTTTATATGGAGAGTCAAAAGACCCATAATAACCAACACAGTCTTGAAGTAGAAGGACAAAGTTGGAGGACTGACACTGCCTGACTTCAAGACTTAGTATAAACCTGCAGTAATCAAGACAGTGTAGTATTGAAAGAATAAACAAATACATCAGTGGAGCAACATAGCCCAAAGGTAGACGCACATAAATACAGTCAACTGAACTTTGAGAAAGGAACAAAGGCAGTACAGTGGAGCAAAATACTCTTTTTGCCAAATGGCGCTGAAACAACTGGATATCCACGTGCCAAAAAAGAAAAAATCTAGCCACAAATCTTATACCCATCTTAAAAATTAATATAAATTACAGACCTAAGTATAAAATGAAAAACTCCAAAACTGCTAGAAGATAACATAGGAGAAAACTCAGATGACCTTGTGTATAGCAATGCTTTTTAGCTATAACACCAAAGGCATGATCCATGAAAGAAATAATTGATAAGCTGACATCATTAAAATTATAAACTTCTCCTCTGTGAAAGAATGTTAAGAGAATGAGAAGACAAGCCACAGACTGGTAGAAAATATTTGCAGAAGGCACATCTGATAAAGGACTGTTATCCTAAATATAAAAAGAACTCTTAAAACTCAATGATAAGTATACAAACAACCCAATTTAAAAATGGGCCAATGACCTTAATAGATACTTTGCCAAAGAAGATATAAGATGGCAAATAAACCTGTGAAAAGATGCCCCATCATATATTACCAGGGGGATTCAAGTTAAAACAACAATGGGATACAACTACACACTTATTAGAATGGCCAAAATCCAGAACACTGACAACAGCAAGTGCTGGCAAGAATGTGGAGAAACAGGGACTCTCACTGATTTCTGATTAGAATACCAAATGGTACAGCCACTTTGGAAGATTGTTTGGCAGTTTCTTACAAAATTAGTGTACTCTTACTATGATCCAGGAATTTCACTCCTTGGTATTAACCAAAAGGAATGGAAAACTTATATCCACATAAAAACCTGTACATAGATATATGGGGGTTATATGGGAAATTTTTGTACTTTCCCCTCAATCTTGCTATGAACCTAAAAATAACTTTGATAAAAAAAGAAAACTTTGTTATAAAGTGTGTAAAAGTTGACAATATTTTTGATCAGTGTGACTAGAGACTATAATTTTTATGGCAAAAAGAAAAAGGAAAGAGATTCATAGAATGATATATAAATGTTCCCCTGGAGAGGCTTTATGACTTTTAGCCAACACTTTCCTTCTAAGCATGTGAAAATTAACATAACATATCATCTGTTTTAATCCATAAATATACTTTTCAGCAATCATTTTCATTTGAAGAGAGTGCCATACTTGCAGAGCCCAAGTGTTTCTTTTTTCATTTGTTCTGTTATCCTGTCTTTGTAGGCCAAGAATGGACTGGACACTTTCCAAGGCTGAAATTAAATATGATCTTACAGGATCTCAGTTCTTGGAAATTTTGTGAATGTGTATGTAACTATTGTGACAGAGTGAGAATGTAGAATGTAGAGCATAAAATTCTCATTTAGGGTGACCCTGGCTCTTTCTTCTCAAGTTTTTTCAACGTCTGTCTCTATATATTCAGAAGTGAAACATCTGGCATTACTCATACCTGAGCACTGTGCTTCTTTACTTCCACAGTTGGACTTCCTCAAACTCTATGGTTTCTACTATAAACAGAACCCAAACTTGTTCATTGAACATATATTCTACACTGAGCTAGCTAATGGTGTGTTGTACATTCCTTAATACTGTATGTTCCTTCCTTCCCTTTTCACAAATGCCATTATTTCTTCCTGTGCTTCTCCCACTTTTAACCATTTTACCATACCTTTCTTCCTCCATTTCAGTCAGTTTGCATTTCCCTTCTCTCATTCCAAAAAATAAAGCCAAATACCAGTCAGAAGGGTCCATCCAAGAGTGTTTTTCAAACTGTGTGTTATGACCCATGAGTGTATATGTAATCAATTTAGTAGGTTGCAACCAGCACTTTAAAATGAAAAAAAAAAAGAAGAAAATATCAGAGAATATCATGTATAGAAAGGCAATTACTTTTTCATGAAACAAACAGGAGGGTACTGGGTCCCATGTAAAATGCATTTTGTACTGTGACTCAAGCTCAAAAATGTTTGAGAAACATGACTATAAAGCATACTAAAGGGTGCAAGACATAGATTTAGAGCCAGATTAAGTAGTCTATCAAACAGGCAGCTGCCCTGAGTGCCAATCTATAGATATAAAAATATTTCACAGATACTATAAGCAGATGGAGAAAGTTGCAATTACTAGGACTCTAGTGGGGGAGTAGTATATGTGGGTAAGGTAGATGAGTTTGTACATGGTACTGTATTGCTTAGAGCAGCAGGCAAATACTGACTCCTTTCATGTTCTCCCATCTCCACACACAGCTCAGACTGCCATTTTAATCCAGGTTGAACAAATATTTAAATGAATTTAATTTGAAGGGGTACCAAATCATTAGCCGGCTGAATTTGCTTATGTGTCTTGACTCAAGTCTGTGTAGACATTAAACTAAGAGAAAAAAAATGCTGTTGTAAAACATGTGTTTATTAGTTAAGATAGTAATAGCTTCTGTAATAATAAAACTCAAAATTTCAGTGACATAGCAGAACAGAAGATTTCTTCTTATTCATGTAATTTACATTGCAGGTGTGGGCAAGTCAGTGGGTAGCTTTCCTCCAAATGATGATTCAGGAAGTCAGATTTCCTCCATGTGGTGATTCTTCAGGCTTTCAGTCTTCTGCATCCAGCCTGAAAATGGGGAAAGAGAGTGTGAAGAAAACACACCCTTACTAAAAACTCTCACCTGGAAGCGATATCCATCACTTCTGTTCACATTCCATTGGCAAAAATTTGATACAAGGCCACACCTGGAACCAAGGAGGGACTGGGAAATGTAGTCTCTGACTAGGTACCTGCCTCTGAATAACACCACTACACAGTAAAGAGGGGCATGTATTTTTGGTGAACAGGTTTCTCTTTCAGTCACAAGTTACAGTACTCATAAAGATGTCTCCGGAAATTGCCAACACAGATATTTGGAACACATTGCTCCTCTTCTTACCATCGCCGGGCTCTTTTGCATTATGACAGGGTTGTGTTGATTATTGGCACTTATGCTTTTTTGGATAAGAATAGACCATTTCATTTCTATCTTACTAAGGTAGTGATTTTGGCATCTTCACATTTAGCTGCATATTACTCTTTGTTTAAATGAATGTAGTTAGCAAGCATGAAGTGTATAAGATAGTAAATCCTAAATTGTAGGCAGCTACCTCTTTTATTCAGCTGCTTGATTTCCATTTGGTTGACCAGGCAGAGTGCTTTGCATTCTATGATTTGGATGCAGTAGAATGGCTTTAAGTTTTGATTAAACAGAAAGCTTGAAAAGGTTTAAATGGTAAGCCAGTAATATTGAAAACATTACAATCTGGTTTAGATAAACAATCATTTGAATGAATTGGATATAAACACATTTATTTTGGGCAGAAGGCACTTACTTAGAAATTACTCTTATGATTTTGATTTAGGCTTCTGAATATCAAAATAGTTCATGATTATGGATAACAATTGTTGGCAAAGGCATTATTGCTTTATCAGAATTCTTACTCAGTATCTGTATGGTACTAATATTTGATTATCACTTTATTTATTCTCCTCTGGTAATCAGAACAAAATATTAAAATTTGGAATCTCCTATTAGCAACTAGAGTTTTCTTCAAAGATACCTGTCAACAGTGTGACTATGGAAAATTGTGTTGCCTATGTCTGAAATGCAATGTGCAAATATCTTCAAAAATAATGAATGTGATAGATTTGTTAAATTACTGCTGATAAAATGGCTTTGCCTTCACTGAAATGATTCGAACACTAAATTTATATAATGAATTACTCTCTCTTCTTTCCTTTTTGTTTTCTGCTCTAGTTTAGTGAGCAGGTTAATTAAGTGCTAATATTAAATTCACTGGAGTATACAAAAAAAGGAATAGAGTCCGCACTGCTGATTAAATGGCAAGGTAGAAGGCTGGCCATGAGGTTTAATTGGAAACAGGGGAGCTGTTGGTTTCTTTGTGTTATCTGGCCATCAGAATGTTGATTCTTTTCTAACAAATGACTAAGGAAAAGAATAAAATGGTGACATGGGAAAAAGAGCATTTTCTCATTTCAAAAATAACTGATAAATAACCATTATGAACTTAGTCATTACTTTACATCAGTGTTTTGCAACACAAATTCCATTGAAATATTTGTCCTGTGAAACACTCCACAAAAAAAAAGCCCTTTAGAAGAAAATCAGTTAGGAAAACACTGACTCCTTTCTTATAGATGATCACAATGCATGCTAGCATTTTGAAGGCTTCAACAAATCCTATAGTTAGGAAGCCTATTTGACTTTTTAAACCTACAGATCTCAATTTATTTTAAGCAACCATTTTTGTTTAGTAAGTATTAACCCTAATCCCTTGATCTCTGCCCAGCCTTTTATTTTCTCTTATAAGAAAAAAGGTGAAAAATAATGCTTGTAGTTTTTAAAGGGCAAAAATATTTTTGTTTCTAAAACCCATGGTAAGATATATACTCAAAAGAATTGAAAACAGGTTTCCAAATGAGAACTTATACATGAATGTCCATAGCAGCAATATTCACAATAGCCAAAAGCAGAAACACCTCAAATGTCCATCAATCAATGAATGAACAAATAAATAAGGCAAATACATATAATGGAATATTGTTTGACTATAAAAGGGAATGAAGTACTGTTACACGCTACAACATGGATGAGCTTTGAAAACATGCTAAGCGATAGAAGGCAGTCACATAAACCTACATATTATATGACTTTATATATACAAAATGTCTAGAATAGACAAACTTATAAAGACAAAGTAAATTAGTGGTTGCTTAGGGCTGGGGAGATGGGATTTGGGGAATGGCAGCTAAATGATATAGAGTATCTCTTTGTGGTGACGAAAATGTAAAATTGACCATGGTGATTGTTGCACATGTCTGTGAATATACTAAAAACTGTTGAATTGCACCCTTAAAATGAATGAATTTGTGCTATGTGAATTATGTCACAATGAGGATATTAAAAAATGAATGGTAGGGAGGGGCAGGACATATTTAAAGTAATGAAAGAGAAAAACCTGCAACCAAGATGATTCTACCCAGCAAGTATCTCATTCGGATTTGATGGAGAAATTAAAAGCTTTACAGACAAGCAAAGGCTAAGAGAAGTCAGCGCCACCAAACCAGCTTTAAAACAAGTGCTAAAGGAACTTCTCTAGGCAGGAAACACAACAGAAGGAAAAGACCTACAATAATAAACCCAAAACAATTAAGAAAATAGGAATAGGAACATACATATAGATAATTACCTTAAATGTAAATGGATTAAATGCTCCAACCAAAAGACATAGACTGGCTGAACGGATCCAAAGCAAGACCTGTATATATGCTGTCTACAAGAGACCCACTTCAGACCTAGGGACACATACAGACTGAAAGTGAGGGGATGGAAAAAGATATTCCATGCAAATGGAAATCAAAAGAAAGATGGAGGAGCAATTCTCATATCAGACAAGATAGACTTTAAAACAAAGAATATTAAAAGAGACAAAGAAGGACACTACAAAATGATCAAGGGATCAATCCAAGAAGAATATATAACCATTGTAAATATTTATGCACCCAACATAGGAGCACCGCAATACATAAGGCAAATACTAACAACCATAAAAGGGGAAATCGACAGTAACACACTCATAGTAGGGGACTTTAACACCCCACTTGCAGCAATGGACAGATCATCCAAAATGAAAATAAATAAGGAAACACAAGCTTTAAATGATACATTAAACAAGAAGGACTTAATTGATATTTATAGGAAATTCCATCAAAAACAACAGAATACACATTCTTCTTAAGGGCTCATGCAACATTCTCCAGGATAGATCATATCTTGGGTCACAAAACAAGCCTTGGTAAATTTAAGAAAAAGGAAATCATATCACGTATCTTTTCCGACCACAATGCTCTGAGACTAGATATCAATTACAGGAAAAAATCTGCAAGAAATACAAACACATGGAGGCTAAACAACACACTACTTCATAACCAAGAGATCACTGAAAAATCAAAGAGGAAATCAAAAAATATCTAGAAACAAATGAAAGTGAAAACACAATGTCCCATAACCCATCGGATGCAGCAGAAGCAGTTCTAAGAGGGAAGTTTATAGCTATACAAGCCTACCTTAAGGAACAAGAAACATCTCAAATAAACAACCTAACTTTACACCTAAAGCAATTAGGGAATGAAGAACAAAAAAAACCCCAAAGTTAGCAGAAGGAAAGAAATCATAAATATCACATTAGAAATAAATGAAAAAGAAATGAAGGAAATGATAGCAAAGATCAATAAAACTAAAAGGTGGTTCTTTGAGAAGATAAACAAAATTGATAAAGCATTAGCCAGACTTATCAAGAAAAAAAGGGAGAAGACTCAAATCAATAGAATTAGAAGTGAAAAAGAAGTAACAACTGACACTGCAGAAATGTAAAGGATCATGAGAGTTTACTACAAACAACTCTATGGCAATAAAGTGGACAACCTGAAAGAAACTGACAAATTCTTAGAAATGCACAACCTTCCGAGACTGAAACAGGAAGAAATAGAAAATATTAACAGACCAATCACAAGCACTGAAATGGAAACTGTGATTAAAATCTTCCAACAAACAAAAGCCCAGGACCAGATGGCTTCACAGGCAAATTCTATCAAACATTTAGAGAAGAGCTAACACCTATCCTTCTTAAACTCTTCCAAAATATAGCAGAGGGAGGAACACTCCCAAACTCATTCTACAAGGCCACCATCACCCTGATACCAAAACGAGACAAAGATGTCACAAAGAAAACTACAGGCCAGTATCACTGATGAACATAGATGCAAAAATTCTCAACAAAATACTAGCAAACAGAATCCAACAGCACATTAAAAGGATCATACATTATGATCGAGTGGGGTTTATCCCAGGAATGCAAGGATTCTTCAATATACGCAAATCAATCAACGTGATACACCATATTAACAAATTGAAGGAGAAAAACCATATGATCATCTCAATAGATGCAGAGAAATCTTTCGACAAAACTCAACACCCATTAAATATAAAAACCCTCCAGAAAGTAGGCACAGAGGGAACTTACCTCAACATAATAAAGTCCATATATGACAAACCCACAGCCAACATTGTCCTCAATGGTGAAAAACTGAAACCATTTCCACTAAGATCAGGAACAAGACAAGGTTGCCCACTCTCACCACTATTACTGAACATAGTTTTGGAAGTTTTAGTCACAGCAATCAGAGAAGAAAAAGAAATAAAAGGAATCCAAATCAGAAAAGAAGAAGTAAAACTGTCACTGTTTGCAGATGACATGATACTATACATAGAGAATCCTAAAGATGCTACCAGAAAACTTCTAGAGCTAATCAATGAATTTGGTAAAGTAGCAGGATACAGAATTAATGTGCAGAAATCACTTGCATTCCTATACACTAATAATGAAAATTCTGAAAGAGAAATTAAGGAAACATTACCATTTACCATTGGAACAGAAAGAATAAAATAACTAGGAAGCAGCCTACCTAAGGAGACAAAAGACCTGTATGCAGAAAATTATAAGACACTGATGAAAGAAATTAAAGATGATACATACAGATGGAGAGATATACCATGTTCTTGGATTGGAAGAATCAACATTGTGAAAATGCCTCTACTACCCAAAGCAATCTACAGATTCAATGCAATCCCTATCAAAGTACCACTTGCATTTTTCACCAAACTAGAACAAAAAATTTCCCAATTTGTATGGAAACACAAAAGACCCCGAATAGCCAAAGCAATCTTGAGAAAGAAAAACGGAGCTGGACGAATCAGGCTCCCTGACTTCAGATTATACTACAAAGGTACAGTAATAAAGACAGTATGGAACTGGCACAGAAACAGAAATATAGATCAATGGAACAGGATAGAAAGCCCAGAGATAAACCCGTACACATATGGTCACCTTTATCTTTGATAAAGGAGGCAAGAATATACGGAGAAAAGACAGTCTCTACAATAAGTGGTGCTGGGAAAACTGGACAGCTACATGTAACAGAATGAAATTAGAACACTCCGTAACACCATACACAAAAATAAACTCAAAATGGATTAAAGACTAAATATAAGGCGAGACACTATCAAACTCTTAGAGGAAAAGATAGGCGGAACACTCTATGACATAAATCACAGCGAGTTTCTTTTTGACCCACCTCCTAGAGAAATGGGAATAAAAACAAAGATAAACAAATGGGACCTAATGAAACTTCAAAGCTTTTGCACAACAAAGGAAACCATAAACAAGATCAAAAGAAATCCCTCAGAATGGGAGAATATATTTGCAAATGAAGCAACTGACAAAGGATTAATCTCCAAAACATAAAAGCAACTCATATAGCTCAATATCAAAAAAACAAACAACCCAATCCAAAAATGGGCAGAAGACCTAAATAGACATTTCTCCAAAGAAGATATACAGATTGCCAACAAACACATGAAAGAATGCTCAACATCATTAATCATTAGAGAAATGCAAATCAAAACTACAATGAGATATCATCTCACACCGCTCAGAATGACCATCATCAAATAATCTACAAATAATAAATGCTGGAGAGGGTGTGGAGAAACGGGAACCCTTTTGCACTGTTGGTGGGAATGTAAATTGATGCAGCCACTATGGAGAACATAATGGAGGTTCCTTAAAAAAGTAAAAACAGAACTACCATATGACCCAGCACTCCCATTACTGGACATATACCCTGAGAAAACCAAAATTCAAAAAGAGTCATGTACCAAAATGTTCATTGCAGCTCTATTGACAATAGCCAGGACATGGAAGCAACCTAAGTGTCCATCGACAGATGAATGGATAAAGAACATGTGGCACATACATACAATGGAGTATTACTCAGCCATAAAAAGGAACGAATCTGTGTTATTTGTAGTGAGGTGGATGGACCTTGAGACTGTCATACAGCGTGAAGTAAGTCAGAAAGAGAAAATCAAATACCATATGCTAACACATATATATGGAATCTAAGGAAAAAAAACGAAAAATTAAATGAAAATGGTCAGAAGAACCTAAAGGCAAGATGGGAATAAAGATGTAGACCTACTAGAAAATGGACTTGAGGATACTGGGAAGGGGAAGGGTAAGCTGGGACAAAGTGAGAGAATGGCATGGATATATATACAGTACCAGATATAAAATAGATATCTAGTGGGAAGCAGCCGCATACCACAGGGAGATCAGCTCAGTGCTTTGTGGTCACCTAGATGGGTGGGATAGGGAGGGTGGGAGGGAGGGAGATGCAAGGGGGAAGAGATATGGGGACATATGTATATGTATAACTGATTCACTTCTTAGAAAGCAGAAATTGACACACCATTGTAAAGCAATTATACTCTAATATAGATGTTAAAACAAACAAACAAACAAAATGAATGGCGGGGCTTCCCTGGTGGCGTAGTGGTTGAGAGTCCGCCTGCCGATGCAGGGGACACGGGTTTGTGCCCCAGTCCGGGAAGATCCCACGTGCCGTGGAGCAGCTGGGCCCATGAGCCATGGTCGCTGAGCCTGCGCATCTGGAGCCTGTGCTCCTCAACGGGAGAGGCCACAACAATGAGAGGCCCTCATACTGCAAGAAAAAGAAAAAAGGCATTTATCAGTCAGTAAATACTGAAATGTCCATAAATTTTTCTTAAATATAAGGGATATCTTGTAAAAGATGGAGTTATCTTGAGAAAGCTGCTCACTATTTTATGATTTTTAAACTTAAATCATTAATAGCAATATTATACACTTCAAAACTGGTATATCATATGATTATATAGTCTATATGTGGATATTTGTTCATGTGCAGGTTATGCATATTTTCAAATAACCTAGGTTAGAGTAATATGTAAAGGTATTTCCAGTCATATTATCAGCATACTTTAATTCAAACTCTAATTCAAAAAGATACATGCACCCCAATGTTCACAGCAGCACTGTTTATAGTAGCCAAGATATGGAAGCAACCTAAGTGTCCATCAACAGATGAATGGATAAAGAAAATGTGGTATATGTATATACTGGAATACTACTCAGCCATAAAAAGAATGAAATAATACCATTTGCAGCAACATGGATGGACCTAGAGATTATCATTCTAAGTGAAGTAAGTCAGACAGAGAAAGACAAATATCATATGATATCACTTATATGTGGAATCTAAAAAAATAATACAAACGAATAAAATAGAAAAAAAAAACCTTACAGATATAGAAAACAAATTTATGGCTACCAAAGGGGAAAGGGGGTGAGAGATAAATTAGGAGTATGGGTTAACATATATTCACACCACTATATATAAAATAGATAAACAACAAGGTCCTACTATATAGCACAGGGAAATCTACTCAATATATTGTAATAACCTATATTGAAAAAGAATTGGAAAAAAATATGTATAACTGAATCACTTTGCTGTTCTCCTGAAACTAACAAAATATTTTAAATCAACTATAGTTCAATTTTTTAAAAATTAATGTAAAATAGCATAAATATTATCTCTAATGTGGCAATTATAAAAAATGAACAACCCAGTAGAAGACACTTGGGAGAATTCAGGCCTCAAGATTTTATTGTGAATGTTAAAAAAAAGTCAGACCAATTTAGCATTTTAAGGTTTGTTTATTCTGGTTCTGATCTCACTGGCTCTTTTATTTCAGTTTCTTTTGCTGGTTCTTCTTCTTTTCTCTTTTCTTAACATTGGAATGCTCCAGTGCTCAGTCTTTGGACTCATTGTTTTCTCTGCACTGATTCCCTTGGTGATTTCATCCACTTTCATGGCTTTAAATATTTTTGTGTTGGTAACTCTAGGGCTTCCCTGGTGGCGCAGTGGTTGAGAGTCCACCTGCCGATGCAGGGGACACGGGTTCGTGCCCCGGTCCGGGAAAATCCCACATGCCGCGGAGCGGCTGGGCCCGTGAGCCATGGCCGCTGAGCTTGCACCTCTGGAGCCGGTACTCCACAACGGGAGAGGCCACAACAGTGAGAGGCCCGCGTACAGCAAAAAAAATAAATAAATAAATAAATAAATAAATAAATAAATAAATAAATAAATAAAAAAAAAAAAAAAAATATATATATATATATATATATATATATATTTGTGTGTGTGTGTGTGTGTGTGTGTTGGTAACTCTATAATTTATCTAGACCAGAATTCTACCCTGAACTCCTGACCTGTATAGCCAACTTGCCTACTCATCATCTCCACTTGGCTACTCCATCTTTCCTGTTTCTCAAGTTTAAACCATTGAGTCACCTTGATTGATTTCCTTCTCTCATATTTCAAGATGCTTTCCATCTTATGGCCTTTTGGACTGACTGTTCTCTCTGCCTGGAATGTTCTTACCCTGAAATCCATATGCTTGGGTACACATCCTCCCTCAATTATTTGTTCACACGCCCCTTCTTTCATCAGTGAGGGCCACACCAACCACACCACTTAAAACTGCAGACACTCAGCACCACTGATTCCCCTGCCTACTCTATTTTTCCATGATAATTACCACCATCTAACATACTATAAAATTTACCTCCTTATTATGTTAATGTTTCCCTGTCTCTCCTCATAAGAATGTAAACTCCATGAGGGCAGAAATTTTTGTCTATTTTGCTCACTTTATGTATACACAGTGCCAGAAGCTGTGACCAGTACATGTAGCTCTCAATAAATAGTTGTTCAGTGAAAGAATGATACTATGTCAACATATGTGGTCTCTATTATTTTTAATGACCCTAAAAGTGGTTCTTCATGTCTGGAAGTTACTGATGTGGATTTTCCAAAACACACAAGTCACTTTCTTTCGTAGGATACACGATGTGTTTTCTGACTGGACCAACATGTACAACTTTTAACAATCCAAGCAGCTATTATTTAACCACATGCCTTCTCTACCTACAGCCATCTCCAACTCATATTGTCAAATTGTGATTTTTATCACTTACTGAAGTATTTCCAATTTGTCTTTCTCTACTAGAGAGTCAGTAAGGGCCTTGATTTCTGGATTTTCTCTTCTTTCTTTTCTAAACATCTCCCCTATACAGCTTCAAAAGTAAAATCAAAGACATTTTCTATGAAAGTTTGGATTATGATAACATTTAATTATCATTCATATTTCACACTGTGTTTTTTGAAAGTTCTCAAGGCTTTGTTCTCTTATCAATATTAACTTGTCTCTAAAAGTAGGTAGTTTACAGCCTAGAAAATAAAGCAAAATAATATATGTACACAATTAGCACAAACTAATCTTGCTATGAGAACTTTAATTTCAGATTTAGGGACTTAAATGTTCTTTTATTTGAGTTATCAACCTCAGAGTCTCTTTAGTCTAAATTTTACATTTTTTTTACATCTTTTTTGGAATATAATTGCTTTACAATGGTGTGTTAGTTTCTGCTTTATAACAGAGTGAATCCGTTATACATATACATATGTTCCCATATCTCTTCCCTCTTGCGTCTCCCTCCCTCCCACCCTCCGTATCCCACCCCTCCAGGCGGTCACAAAGCACTGAGCTGATCTCCCTGTACTATGCCGCTGCTTCCCACTAGCTATCTACGTTACCTTTGGTAGTGTATATATGTTCATGCCTCTCTCTCGCTTTGTCACAGCTTACCCTTCTCCCTCCCCATACCCTCAAGTCCATGCTCTAGTAGGTCTGTGTCTTTATTCCTGTCTTACCCCTAGGTTATTCATGACATTTTTTTTCTTAAATTCCATATATATATGTGTTAGCATACGGTATTTGTCTTTCTCTTTCTGACTTACTTCACTCTGTATGAATTGATGAAGACTCTACTGCCTCCATGTATTAGCACATATAGTCTACAAGTTATGTGATGTCCAGTAGGAAACACTGTTTTAGGATTCCTTTTCCTAAGTCTTAGTTCCAGCTATTTCATTAAATTACTATGTGATTTCAGACTGATTATCTAGTCTGTCTGTGCATCAAGGCTTTTAAGTCTAAGAATTTAGAGATATACTCTTCTGCTGTACATGTCTTAAAGGAGGAGACATTAATGTGTGCTGGACAGAGCACAAGTTTTGAAGTCATAAAGGCCTGCATTCAAATTCTGCCTCAGCCACTAACTAGATTTGTGGCTTTAGGGAAGTCAAGATCACTGAGCCTTATTTCTATCATCTCCAAAATGGTGATAAGACCTACTTGGTAAGGTTGTGAGGATTGGATAAGTAATGTGAAAAGTACTTAGCATAAGTGGCCAGTACACATCTCAGTTCTCTTTTTCTTTTTGTTCCTCCATCTGCCTCTGTCCTGGCAGTGGATTGAGGTTGTGTCCCATTGGTTTGAGAATGTTCACCTTCCCAAATGACTAAAATATCCAAAAACTAAAGTCTCTGCTGCATGGATGAGCCCATTATCTAACAGCCCTACATTTTGGCAAACATTTTATAAGATAAGTGATATAGACTCATAACTAAGAAAAATGTTTAAATTATCAAATCCGTCACTTTGCCTGACATGTTTAACAGAGTATTATCTGCTGCTAATTGGAATCAAATGTACAATGTCCAGGGCTCATTGACATCCTTGGAAATAAAAATCTTAGGGGAATGTGTGTCTTGATAAATAGGTACAGTTAATTTTAACAACTTCATGTATGCCTTCTTTTATATGCTCCCAAAGTGAAATGTATGGTGTATGTGAATACTAAAGATGAACATTTGCTAATGTCTTGAGGAGGAAAGGCCATTAGCAAGTTCATTGATTATGGTTCTATTGCAATGAGTATTTGTTTGTAACACATCTTGCCTTGATTTAATTCACAGTTACTCATATGTTAGTGGTAATGTGCTCCAGCGGCTATAGACCATTTTTTGATCTTCATATAATTTCCTTTCTCTTTTTTCAGCTTATTTTATTTTTTACACTTTCAAATAAGAATTTAATTTCCCTATAGTGGTTGCCAAACAATGATATTCTACTTCCATCATTCCTTTTACATTTTCTATTTGCTATTAGATCTATTTTTATTGAAGGATAGTTGATACACAAAATTATATGTTACAGGTGTAATTACAACATGGTAATTCACAATTTTTATACAGCACTCAATTTGTAGTTACTTTAAAATATTTAGTATATTCCCCGTGTTGTATAATATATCCTTGTAGCTTATTTATTTTATACATAATAGTTTGTACCTCTTAATCCCCTATGCCTATCTTGCCCCTCCCCCCTTTGCTCTCTCCACTGGTACCTACTAGTTTGTTCTCTAAATCTGTGAGTCTGTTTCGTTTTTCTTATATTTACTAGTGTGTTTTATTTTTTAGATTCTACATATAAGTGATATAATACAGTATTTATCTTTCTCTGACTTATTTCACTTAACGTAATACTCTCCAAGTTTATCCATGTTGTTGCAAATGGAAAAATTTCATTCTTTCTTAAGGCTGAGTAGTATTCCACTGTGTATATATACCACATCTTCTTTATCCATTCATCCATTTATGGACACTTAGGTTGCTTCCATATCTTGGCAATTGTAAATAATGCTGCTATGAACATTGGGGTTCATGTATCTTTTCGAATTAGTGGTTTTTTTTTTCCAGATATATATCCAGGATTGGAATTGCTGGGTCATATAGTAGTTCTGTTTTTAGTGTTTTGAGAAGCCTCCATACTGTTTTCCATAGTAGCTGCAATCAATTTACATTCCCACAGGATTTCCTTATTTCCACATCTTTACCAGCACATTGTTATTTTGTCTTTTTGTAATAAGCATTCTGATAGGTGTGAGATGGTATCTCACTGTGGTTTTGATTTGCATTTTCCTGATGGTTAACAATGTTGAGCATCGTTTCATGTGCCTGTGGGCCATCTGTATGTCTTTGTAAAAATATCTATTCATGTCTTCTGCCCATTTTTAATCAGGTTTTTTTATGTTGATTTGTGTGAGCTGTTTATATATTTTGGATATTAACCCCTTATTGCTCATGTAATTTGCAAGTCTTTTCTCCTATTAAGTATGTTGTCTTTTCATATTGTTTTTGTTTCCTTAGCTGTGCAAAAGCTTTTAAGTATAATTAGGCCTCTTTTATTTATTTTTGCTTTTATTTCCTTTTCTTTGGGAGACAGATCCAAAAAGTTTTGCTGTGATTTATGTGAAAGAGTGTTCCACAAATTTTTCTTGTGGGAGTTTTATGATTATTAGTCTTACATTCCATTTTGAGTTTACTTTTGTATATGGTTTTAAAGAATGTTCTAATTTCATTCATTTACATGTAACTGTCCAGTTTTCTTAGCACCTCTTGATGAAGAGACTGTCTTTTCTCCATTGTATATTTTTTGTCTTAGATTAATTGACTGTAGATACATGGGTCTGTTTCTGGGCTCTGTATTCTGTTCCACTGATCTATGTGTCTGTTTTTGTGTCACTGTTTTGTTTTGATTACTGTAGCTTTGTAGTATAGTCTGAAGTCAGGGAGCATGATTCCTGTAGCTCTGTTCTTCTTTCTCAAGATTGTTTTGGCTATTCAGGGTCTTTTGTGTTTCCATACGAATTTTGAAATTATTTGTTTGGTTCTATGAAATATGCCCTCGGTATTTTGATCTTCATATAGTATAATTTGTCTTCTTTCACCTTATTTTAGAATCAAATGGGTATTTTTTTTCTATTTTAGGATCCTAAGGGTAGTCATATTCCTCTGGCCTTTTAAAAAGGTGAATAAATATGGCTTAACTGTAAGATGTATGCTGATTTTACTATTCTTGACTGAGTTAAGTGTATGAAGTATGATGTATAATGACATATCATCTGCTACAATTCCAGATCTACAAGTGAGGAGGTACTTATTTGTGAAAATAAAATAACATGAAAAATGTTTAAAAACTCTTTACCAAAAATGAAATAAATGGGTGGGAAAATAACTAAACCAAATGGTCAGG
The DNA here is from genome assembly GCF_003676395.1 of Aethalodelphis obliquidens. Classification (NCBI taxonomy): domain Eukaryota; kingdom Metazoa; phylum Chordata; class Mammalia; order Artiodactyla; family Delphinidae; genus Aethalodelphis; species Aethalodelphis obliquidens. The sequence continues at coordinate 1,273,769 of NW_020838058.1, read as the reverse complement.
GAAGGTAAGACCTAAAGTTTTGAGATTTAGGGTTTCTTTTCCTTTTATTTTTTTTAAAACAGAAAAGTACAACTCACTTAAGGTGAATATAGAGCCATTTATATTACACTGTCTGAGTGGAAGTTGCCAAAAATAATGAAAGTAATTAATTTTTGGCTTTCAATTGGAAAATTCTAAATAAAACTCATTTCATGTAAGTGACTTTAAATTTTTCATATTCAGCTTAACAGTTCAGTTCAACAGACATTTACACTGAGCAGTCTCCCATGGTGTTTAAGAGCATGGGCGTTAAAATCAAATGAGTTGTGGTTGGTTTCCCAGAGCACAGTTTACTGTCTGACTTTCAGTGAGTTACAACTGCTAATGGTCTTAGTTTCTTCAACTATGTAATTGGGCTCTCCTACCTATTCGCAAGGATGCAGCAAGGATTCAACAGGAAAGTATATGTGTGTGCCTGGCTACAGTAAGCACTCAATAAGTGATAGGCACTAATACAAACTGTGTGTCGGACTTTGTATGTTGTTTATACAAAGACAGATAAAACATTATATGTTATTGAACATAGAGTAAACTATAAGCAGAGTATATATTGAGACATGACTGTAATGCAGCTGGCTTGACAATTAACGCATACCAAAGAGCTACATCGTTGTCCATATTGTCCATATTATAGAAAATATATACTATACAAGCAATGCTAAATGAGTTCTCTCTGGGTAAATATCAAAGAGTATATGGGTTCTCAAACCCTGATATAAAATTCCTGGTGGGGCATAAGTTGGCTATGATTTTACACTACAAAGTATGCTAGCTATAAAATGTATTTTGTGGAAATTCATTATATCCATAACATCTTCAGAGTGAGATCAGCATGTAAGAAAAGCGAAGTTTGCTTTGCTCTAAAATGACTCCTTTTAAAATAAAATTGACATTTTGGAAAATATGTGTTTTTTGTTGCTTAGAAGCTTCACATGAAAAACCTCTATGAGGTCAAAAAAGCATGGCCTCAACCTTCTGTAGGTTTATTGGTCAATCTCTGTAGATTGCTTTATAGTTAAAAAAGCAAGCCCTCCAGAATGCAGTCAAATATATAATAAATTACAGGAACACAACATGATTTATTTTCATGCAAAGAGTGCATTTATTTTAACAGAGGAAACATCAATATAAAAAACAATGTAATTATCTCATTGAGAGTTATGTGTGAATTTCTCAGAATTAAGAATAGCTTTTGGGGTGTGCCATGGGCCCTGATGAGTAAAAGATAGGTAGGTGTTTTCTACATCATTTTCTCCCCTTCTGTATCCATCAGCCAACAGAGGTACAAGAGTATCACTAGGATGATGACAAACCCTTCTTATGCCCAATTCACACAATGCAGTTTTCCAGTTAATTTAGCATTTTATTTAGACAGAGCTCTCTGTCAACTAGCAATCCATACTTGCCATATTCTGATCAGAGCTCACAATGGTCACTCCCAAGGCTCACAAGTTTCTTCTGAATCAGAAGAGGAGGTTCATTAATGTCCAATGTAATATTCAAGTATGGGTTATATTTTGATGTGTTCTTTAGCAATTCATCATTCCTAGATGGCGTATTAGATGTGATTATAAATAATGTGACTGCTCCTCTTGGGTGGCTTGTAAATGGATTCTGAAGGCAGTTGCAGACATATTTTAGGAATATGTGCATACTTCCCACAGCTACTGCCATTGAAAGGTCACTTTTGTTATTTACTTTGTGCATGGCTGAGAGGTTACAGAGATGAGGAAGTCTTGGCCCTGCCCTCAAGGATGTTACTGTCTTGTTGAGGAAATTAAATGAATCAATCAACATTTATAGTACAATGTGGTAAGTGCTCTTATAGAAGAGAACACAGGTGCTGTGGGAGACAGATGTGGAACAGATAACCAAGTTATAGAAGCCTTTATAAATTGGTATGAAAACATATACTTGGATAGATAAGTTCTGAGATGTACATGCCATATGTCATATTTTGCTATCTTCTTTAGTGACAAAATTTTTAATGAAACATCCCAGATGGAAAAAAAGAGTTACAGAATTGTTTTATTTTCTCTCTTCCAAGGTATTCACATACCCAGGCTCAGAAAGAAGGTTGAGGAACTTTGTTTGGCTTCTCTGTAATGATACCCTGAAGCCAAGCTAACTGGCTTAGTATAATAAGAACAATAAATCAAGAAAATAGAGTTAAGTTTCTAAATGGAACAGAGGTATTCATCATTATGAGTATAACTGTTTATTTTTCTCCCATAAACTGCAGCCCTAATATGTGTTTTAATGTGTTTCTGATTTTCCTGGTGATGTGAATCATAGATTCAATCATCCTAATCAACGGCCAAATGTGCCAACCAGGACACTAGCACATTTAATATATGTTTTCTTAGCACAACTAATAATATTTTCTCTTCCTTCTCTATTTGTCTTCTTTGTACTTTCTGTAGAATGACTATTCTTGTTGGACAGTGAATTGAACAAGAGTGAGGAGGATGGGAGTTAGGCTGTGTTCCAAACTGACAGAATTAGTCTGTGGAAATCAAAAGGTGTCCAGGGCCATTTACAGTGAAGACAGATTTGAGGGGATATTCTTCCTTTCTGCCCTGGGTCAATAGGTCTAACTAAATTAACTCAGCTGGCAAACTATTTAAAACATGCTCTATGTGTAAAATGGATTCAAAGGAAAAGAGTGTTACCTCCAAAGCACTCTGTAGCTAAGCATATTGTTTCACACAACAGACACTGGGTCTAGAGAAGAGGAAAACCACAGGGATTTTCAATCATGATATGAATAAGTCTTCAGATCATAAATAAGCAGCATGGAGAAATACATTTTCTCTTCTTGTCATCATAACCCACAAAACCAATTCAATTTCATATATATTTCTTGGAGGCATGCTAGAAATATAGTGATACACAAAATAGACATGAAGTTTGCAGTCTGGAAGGCAAGACAGGTATTGCACAAGTAGTTACAGGTATGACTGTTATGAAAGAAGTCGACAAGATTATGGGAGTATAAGAGGGGACCTAATTTAGCCTTGGAGCAGGTAGATATGATCAGAGTATCACCTAGCCTGTATCTTGGAGATGGGAAAGACAAAGGAGAGAATAGTCAGACTTTATTATTTGTCTGCAGTTCTCACTATAGCTGAAACATGCTGCAGAGTCGCTGGGACATTTTCTCTAGGGATTTGGGTGCAGGGCAGTCTCTGCCTGGTTCACATGCTTTATATGTAGGTATTTCCTCTCTAAGCTGCAGTGCTTGTTACTCTTTACATTCCACCCCCAAAGATAATGTAGCCATTTCATCTCAGTGCTAAACTCCCCATGCTCTGTAACCTTTCTAGAAGGGTTAACCCTTACCCATCACTTAGGAACTTAGGTATGTTTTCCAGGAATTCTATGACATTCTCAGGCCCAGTGCAATGTCTTTACCCTTCTTCCATTTGGCTTCAGAAGCTTGTCTCTCAGGACAAAATGTATGGAATTAAATTTGGTTTTAGCCAGTTCTGTAGTTTATTCATTGAGAGTATTCTGGGCCAAGCAGTGCGTTGTCAGTAGGAGTTAGTTTTCCCTAGAGAGCAAGAAAGTAATTTTTTTTTTAAGTGGTGTGTCAGGGGGACTGTGAAGACAACAGTATTTATTCCGGAATTTACAGGGATTCAAAGTTGCTTTCTTGGGTGAAAGGAAGTGTATACAAAAAATGGGGATCAGTACTTTGCTCCACAAAGTATTATTCCTCAGGAAGCATGGTAAGTTGTCTTTCTGAAGGTCTGTCCTGTTGTGGCCTGAGTAAAGGGCATTGAGGAGAAAGTGCTGCTTTTCCTTCACACCCAGACCTGGCTGACTTGGCAGGTGAAAGGCACCCTTGGGATATGATGAATTGTGGAGGGAAATCTGGGTTCTAATAGTCCCAGCTGTGCTGCCAAACCTGGGCAACTGACACTAACCCTGGGCAACTCATTTCTCTTTTCTGGGACTCAGTTTCACCATCTGTAAAACTGAGAAGGTTCAACTGTAATTCTGGGGCTTTCTTCATAGCCATAGGCATTCCATGGAGCTATCATTAGGAGGAATTCCAGTGGCCAAAGATTTGTCACTGCGTGCACGTACACTCACACATACACACACACCCTTATTTTCAACAAGAGTAGCTCAGCTTTTATCTGCTTTCATGTTTTCATCTCCTCAAGATTCATATGTTGAAATTATAATCCCCAATGTGATGGTATTAGGAGGTAGGACATTGGGAAGTAATTAGGTCATGAGGGTGGAGCCCACATGAATGAGATTAGTGAGTGCCCAGATTTTCATTTCATAATGTATACAAATATCAAATCACTATTTTGTACATCTAAACTAATATAGTATGCTAATTGTAACAATTAAAATTTAAAAAATTAAAGGATCCCTTAGAGCTCTCTTGCCCTCTTTCTGCCAAGAGAGGATACAATAAGAGGCAGTCTACAACCCAGTAGAGAGCTCTCACCAGAACCCAACCATGCTGGCATCTTGATCTCAAACTTCCAACTTCCAGAACTGTGGGAAATACATTTCTGTTGTTTAAATGCCACCCAGTCTGTGGTACTTTGTTGTAGCAGCCTGAACTAAGACAATCATTTTAAGGGACTTTGAGGGGCTTTAAGATCCAAGGAAACATCCAAGGTACTTTTATTTGGGATTTTTATAATCAGAAACTTGGACTTTGGAAATTTGAATTTCTACTATTTTTTATTATTGTAATTATTTCATTTGGTTTTGTCTTCATTTTGCTAAAGTTGCTTTTGAAAATGTCATCTTAATTATGTTTCAAAGGAAATGTATTTCTTTAGGAACATCCTTGGCAGGGCTGGCATCATGGATGTGCTACCCGTGCAGTTGCTTTGTTTACTGCTCTTCTGTTGCTTTCTTGAAATTCTTAATGCCTTTTGAACAAGAGGTCCTGCATTTTCATATTATACCAGGTTCCACAAATTATGTAACCAATCCTGGTCCTTGGTATCTATTTTATCCTAATTTTACTATGTTATATGGTCCGTAGATGTTTGTGGTAGGGAGAAAAATGGACAGAAAGGGAATATGTGGTTTGTTCTAGGCCCTAGACACCCAGAGTTTGTCATCCAGCCTGATTACCAGGTTGAACTGGCTGGAAATTGAGTTGGCCCTAATTCTTGAGATTGGGAGGTGAAGTTCCCTGAGGCCTAGGTATAGTCATTTCTGTGTTGCTGCCTAGGTAATTCATGTCTGTCATATATGAATTATTTTAAAGGTGCCTGATGTTAGCTCTCTTGTAAACTTGGCTACAGAGGCAGGGCAGATAGAGTGCTGGATTAGGAGGATTTACTGCTGCCATCAGATAAGAAAAGAGGACCCAACTAACAGCTTCCTATCACTCTGGAATGCTATATACAGTACAGATTAATAAGTGAATGCTGGCACATGTCTTGGGCTCCCTCTTAGGAGAGGTGTTGAAGCATCACTGAGATTATTTATTGTTATTGTTTATGCCATTCTTATGAAGCCCGCAGGATGAGGCCTAACATGATGATTAACATTGCAGAGCTGTAGGCATCAGAGTGAATATATATATCCCAGGCTTAGCAACCTGGAGGTAAGCTCCAAGCTAACAAACATGACAGATTAAAAGCCTGTTTCACCTGGATGTCATGACACCAATAGAGTTGTTAGGTACTGACCCACCATCACTAGGATGCATACTCTGAGGGATTCTCCATGAGAAACACTGGGTCTTTTTTCTTCTCACAGGATCTTCTTGGAATTAGAAAGAGAGATATGGTGGCTGTATGGGAGCAGTCTGTGGCTGTAGAAAGTTTTAAGACAAATGAATTTGCTAGTCAATAACCAAGGCTTTTCTGGTGCCTCTTCTGATCAGGTGAAGAATCATCTCTATTTTCTTGGTCTATTAAAAAAAGTTCCAAAGGGCTTCCCTGGTGTAGCAGTGGTTGAGAGTCCGCTTGCCGATGCAGGGGACACGGGTTCGTGCCCTGGTCTGGGAAGATCCCACTAGCCGCGGAGCGGCTGGACCCGTGAGCCATGGCCGCTGAGCCTGCGCGTCCGGAGCCTGTGCTCCGCAGTGGGAGAGGCCACAAGAGTGAGAGGCCCATGTACTGCAAAAAAAAAAAAAAAAAAAAAGTTCCAAAGAAAACGTGTATACCTTAACTTCTCTCATGTTAGAGAAAGAGCGTTAAGAATGCATTAGCTTAGTGAAGTTTATTTGAATTAGCCCTTATTATTTGCAGCTTACATTGCCCTGTTTGGAAATGGGCCATCATGTGCCTTTTCATTTCTAAGATACTACTTACATTTAGTACAAGCAGAGTAGGTATGTGGGTCTTCTACCAGCATGTACTCTTGGCATTCAGGGACTTATAGTGGTCACTTGCAGTTTCTGAAATCAATCTTGCTGTGAAATGGGGCCACCCAGTTTGCAGCTTTTCCCTCCTACAGTCATTTAGAGTTATTGATTTACACTGAAAAAATTAAAGTTGGAGCATTTTTTTTAACATCTTTATTGGGGTACAATTGCTTTACAATGGTGTGTTAGTTTCTGCTTTATAACAAAGTGAATCAGTTATACATATACATATGTTCCCATATCTCTTCCCTCTTGCGTCTCCCTCCCTCCCACACTCCCTATCCCACCCCTCTAGGTGGTCACAAGGCACCGAGCTGATCTCCCTGTGCTATGCGGCTGCTTCCCACTAGCTATCTACCTTACGTTTGGTAGTGTATATATGTCCATGCCTCTCTTGCGCTTTGTCACAGCTCACCCTTCCCCCTCCCCAAATCCTCAAGTCTGTTCTCTAGTAGGTCTGTGTCTTTATTCCTGTCTTACCCCTAGGTTCTTCATAACATTTTTATTTCTTAAATTCCATATATATGTGTTAGCATACGGTATTTGTCTTTCTCTTTCTGATTTACTTCACTCTGTATGACAGACTCTAGGTCTATCCACCTCGTTACAAATAGCTCAATTTCGTTTCTTTTTATGGCTGAGTAATACTCCATTGTATATATGTGCCACATTTTCTTTATCCATTCATCCAATGATGGACACTTAGGTTGTTTCCATCTCCAAGCTATTGTAAATAGAGCTGCAGTGAACATTTTGGTACATGACTCTTTTTGAATTATGGTTTTCTCAGGGTATATGCCCAGTAGTGGGATTGCTGGGTCATATGGTAGTTCTATTTGTAGTTTTTTAAGGAACCTCCATACTGTTCTCCATAGTGGCTGTACCAATTCACATTCCCACCAGCAGTGCAAGAGTGTTCCCTTTTCTCTACACCCTCTCCAGCATTTATTGTTTCTAGACTTTTTGATGATGGCCATTCTGACCGGTGTGAGATGATATCTCATTGTAGTTTTGATTTGCATTTCTCTAATGATTAATTATGTTGAGCATTCTTTCATGTGTTTGTTGGCAGTCTGTATATCTTCTTTGGAGAAATGTCTATTTAGGTCTTCTGCCCATTTTTGGATTGGGTTGTTTGTTTTTTCGTTATTGAGCTGCATGAGCTGCTTGTAAATTTTGGAAATTAATCCTTTGTCAGTTGCTTCATTTGCAAATATTTTCTCCCATTCTGAGAGTTGTCTTTTGGTCTTGTTTATGGTTTCCTTTGCTGTGCAAAAGCTTTGAAGTTTCATTCGGTCCCATTTGTTTATTTATGTTTTTATTTCCATTTCTCTAGGAGGTGGGTCAAAAAGAATCTTGCTGTGATTTATGTCATAGAGTGTTCTGCCTATGTTTTCCTCTAAGAGTTTGATAGTTTCTGGCCTTACATTTAGGTCTTTAATCCATTTTCAGCTTATTTTTGTGTATGGTGTTAGGGAGTGATCTAACCGCATACTTTTACATGTACTTGTCCAGTTTTCCCAGCACCACTTATTGAAGAGGCTGTCCTTTCTCCACCGTACATTCCTGCCTTCTTTATCAAAGATAAGGTGACCATATGAGTATGGGTTTATCTCTGGGCTTTCTATCCTGTTCCATTGATCTATCTTACTGTTTTTGTGCCAGTACCATACTGTCTTGATTACTGTAGCTTTGTAGTATAGTCTGAAGTCAGGGAGCCTGATTCCTCCAGCTCCGTTATTTTGTTCTCAAGATTGCTTTGGCTATTCGGGGTGTTTTGTGTTTCCATACAAATTGTGAAATTTTTTGTTCTAGTTCTGTGAAAAATGCCAGTGGTAATTTGATAGGTTTTGCATTGGAGCATTTTTTTTGAATATAGTCTTTTTTAAGGGCTGCCAGGAAGATTGGCCCCTTTACCAATATGATCTAAGCTTGTTTGACTTAGTGCCTCATTCTTGAGGTTTTCTCTGGCATTTGAAGGTACCAGCTGGGGATTATGCCCCATGGGCACAGCTGACTACATGTGTGGGTACAGTCAGTAACCATCCACATCAAAGGGCCCAACTCCTCTGCCTTAAGATTTCATTCTCTCTGGCCTGATAGAATGTTGGAAAAGCCTATGTTGTGCCTTTCCTTTGCTTCTATTACTCTCCTTGACCGACCAGAATGCCTTCCTCTCTTCCCTTTCCCTGCCCAAACCCATCCTTCATGACTCCTTGTGCCACCATCTCCATGAAGCCTTTTCTAAGTACTTCTTCTCAAACCAAATATCCTGTCCTTGAAATTCAGATGGTGCTTGAGCCCTGTACCATGTTTAACACTTAGCTATCCTGTATCTTAAGTTGCCTTTTCTTATTATTGTTTTAGGTCTCTTTAGCTATATAGCGCCTATAGTGTACATACTTATTTATCTTTTGTTGTTGTTGTTTTCTTTTTTTATCCTGCAGACCACTGGTACAACTTAATAAATACATTATTGATTATTGAGTCACTGGAAGGGTTATATCCTTAATGGCTTCATTAAGAATGTAGATATTATCTGAAAAGGGCAGCCATTTACTTTACGTAAACTAGCTTGTTAGGTTAACCTAAAACACAAATCTGGGGTAATCTATTGGAGAAAAAGAGGAAAGGAAGAGTACCAAAGGTGTTGCTTAGAATTATCATCCCCCCTAAAGAAGGTCATTCCTTTTTGAAGATGAGGAAACTAAGGCATAGAGATGCTAACTGACTTCCCCAGGATTACACATCTAGTGTGCAACAGAACCAAAACTGGAACCCCAATTCTCTGACTAATGTTATGCTCTTCCCCACTGAAACATGATATCCTGGCAACCTTGGGTGGGTAAGGGTCCTTCACTTTTTCTGTGTCCCTCTTAAAATGCAGCACTCAGAAGCTATGTGTGTGTATGGGGAATGCGAGTGGGGGGAAAAAGAATAGCTATCAATGCCTTAGAAATTTGAGTGCTGGCTAATTACAGTATGTGAGCTAAAACTGAAATGTTAATCTCTCTTCATCTTCCCCCTCATTCTTCTAACAACTCCTCCCCTCCCCCTATTTCACTCCTCTTCACGTCCCACCTTCCCTCCCCTCCTACCCTCAAGCATCTAATTACAGTTTTGCAAGAAAAATTACAGACTACATACTGCTATATTCACACCTGGAATTTTCATTGATTTTACTGAATCAAGCTCCAGTACCACTTTGTGTTGCATTCCCATAGCAACACCAAATAGTAGAATGGAGGGGGAAAAACTGAAAGCTCAGCAATATGGCTCCTTGATCTTGTGCATTTATGACTTTGCTCTTCATGAATAAGTTGCCTACTTTTCTAACTTTGTTTTTGGAAAGGAGACACAAATTAGAATGATACTGCTTCATGTTTTGATTGCTTTGCATTTGAAAAATGCACAAAAGCATGTTGCTATACAGTAACAGAAAATAATGAGTTTTGGATAAGAGACAGAGGAGGAGGTATAAAAAAGTTTGTAAAAGCCTCCTGAGAACTCTAGTTTCTCTGACCTACTAGAGTAATAATCAGAGTAATCTGGGGGGGGGGCCTTTGACATATCCTTCTACCTACAGTGGCCCTTCATGTGCCTATCAGCCTCAGTGTCACCTGTGCTCAGAAGAAAGGAAAAAGAAATTATATGTTTCAAAATCAAAGGAAGCTGCCTGAGTAGACCAAAACAAAACCAAAAAAGCAAACACAAAAAGCAAACTCCAGTGAACAAAGCAGAATTGAATAGGGGCATTGAATGCCAGACTAAGGAGCTTTGATTTTTATCCTAAAGGCAAATCAGAATCATTGAAAGTGTGGCAGGAAGAGATTAAACAAGGTGCCCAGGCTGTAATGGATGATCCAGAGCTAGTATCAAAGTCCTTGACTCAGATTCCTGTGTATTCAGTTACTTCTCTAAGTAACAGCATTTAGGATAGAAATATAAATGCACAGAGAGCTGTAATTGCTGACCCCTGTACTGGGTCAGTGGTCCTCCAATTTTAGAATGCATCAGATCACCTGAAGAGCTTTGTTAAAGTACAGATTGTTGAGCTCCTCTGATTCAGTAGATAAGGGAAGACAGCAATAATTTGTATTGCTAACAGGTTTCCAGGTGATGCTGATGTTGCTGGTCTGGAAACCATACTTTGGGAAAACCACTGATCTAGACCCTTTTAGCTCTAACTACACTGCTTCATGATCAGTCTAATACAGCCCATTTTTAGACCTCCAGTTAAAGTTAGTGGAAGAGCAGAATAATTCCTTATATGATAAAAATGTTTTAATAAAAATGCCAACACAAAAATGTAGCATTGTGGTTAATTATGAAAATAAAAGTATTCTCATTGAAGCTGGGAACAAGGCAATATCACCACTATTATTTGTCTCAATTCTGGATGTATCAGCTAATACAATTAGATGAAAGAAAGATGTAAAATATTTAAAAATTGGAAAAAAGAGGGAAAATGATCATCATTTACAAATGATATGATTGTTATACATGGAAAATCCAAGTGTACTAACTGGAAATTATTAGAATTATACAACATATAAGTACATATCTGTAGAAATATAGAAATTATGTAATGGATTCCCTGTATAAAAGCACCTAAAACCTAGAATTACTATTGTCTGATCATTAAGAAATTTATACACCCAATCTGAAGAAAAATTTTAAAACTATATTGAGGGACATGAATAGATGGAAAGAGATACCTTGTTTACCTTCTTCTTGGATAGGAAGACAATATTAAAAGATGTTAGCTAATGTGAACCTGACTAAAATGCCAAGGGAACTTTGGGCTAGACATAATGATTACAAAATACATGGAAAATATGAAAATAAACATGTGAGTATAGCTAGGAAATTCTGAAAAGTAGGAGTAATGAATAAAGATTAACTTTATAACATATATTATAAACTAAAGTAATTAAGGTACAGGAATAGGAAGACATGTCAAATAAAGAGATTTTTTATCCCAGAAATAGACCTAACACTAACATATAATTAGAGAGCCATGTTAAAATATGAGAAAATTATGTTGAAACTGACTATCCATTTAGGGTGAGAAAGGTAAATAAGGATGAGTCCCTATCTCATTCTCTATAGTGAAATTAATTCCAGGGAGATCATAGATTTGAAGATGAAATAAGTAAAATTATAAAAGTATTGGAAGTGAACACTGGCCATGTAGAAGGTGGGTAGGGGTCTTGAAATATAAAAGGTCTAAGACATAAAATATAGAAACTCTAGTGAATAATATTAATAACTGTCACTATATAAATTTTAAAATCCTTCACAGGAGAAAAAGTATAATGATCAAAGGGAAAAGCTAGAAAATATTTTTCAACACATATTACAGATAAAAGTCTAATAATTGGCATTCTTATGAATCAGTACAAGATCACTATTTAATACAAAAGAAAAGCGATAACAAGCAATTCAATTAAAGAGAAATAGAAATGGCTTATAAACATAGGAATCTTCAGTTTCACTCATGAGTAAATGCAGATTAAAGTAAGTGGTAAATATTAATTTTGTATAATATACAGTGTTGGCAAGTGAACAGATAACATAGAAGCACCTCTGTTACTAGAAATTTGTACTACTGATTGGTAGTTCTTAACCTGGGAAATTTGCCCCTAAGGGGACATTTGGCAATGTCTGGAGGCATTTTTGATTGTCACAAGAGGGGTGGGTGTGCTACTGGAATTTAATGAATAGAAGCCAGGGATATTTCTAAACATCCTACAGTGCATTAAACAACACCCTGCAACAAATAATTATCTGGCTGAAAGTGTCAATTATGCTGAGGTTGAGAAATCCTACTATAGATATACAAGCATACAAAGATGTACGTTCAAGGGTGTTCTTTGCAGCATCATTTGTAAAAAACAAAAGACTGGAAGCAACCTAAGTGTCCATCAATAGAAGTCTGATCACATAAACTATGACATATTCACAGAGTGCTATTATACAGTCTATAAAAATAATAAAGTACATATATACTGATAGGAAAATATTTACGAGGTATGCTAAGTAAAGAAAAAATCAGGATTCAGAACATGTATACAACATATGTCCCCATTTGTGAAATAGAAAAGGGTATACATGAATATATATATATATATATATATATATATATATGCATATACATGTGAAAATCTACAAGCATCACAAGAAATTATTGAAAATAGTCACTCTTGGGTAATGGGTCTAGGCGGGGACACTCACTTTTTATTGTGTTCTCTTTTGTTGCATTTGATATTTTACTTTATGAGTGGGTTTTTTTTTCATACTTTTTTAAGAAATCCAGGCTGATATTACTCCATCTTACCTTCCCCAGCCTTCTTACCCATTTTCTCCCTAAAAAAACCCTGCTCTCCAGGGAAGATGGACCAAGATTTATTTGTCTGTTTGTTTTTGCTCTGTACCTTCTGCCAATGAAGTCTTTCTCCCAATTGACTTCTTAAAATTTTTTTTTAATCCCTCAAGGAATGACCCAGCAATCCCACTACTGGGCATATACCCTGAGAAAACCACAATTCAAAAAGAGACATGTACCACAATGTTCATTGCAGCACTATTTACAATAACCAGGACATGGAAGAAACCTAAATGTCCATCGACAGATGAATGGATAAAGAAGATGTGGCACATATATACAATGGGATATTACTCAGCCATAAAAGGAAACGAAATTGAGTTATTTGTAGTGAGGTGGATGGACCTAGAGAGTGTCATACAGAGTGAAGTAAGTCAAAAAGAGGAAAACAAATACTGTGTGCTAGCACATATATATGGAATCTAAAAAAAAAAAAATGCTCTGAAGAACCTAGGGGCAAGACAGGAATAAAGACACAAACATAGAGAATGGACTTGAGGACACAGGAAGGGGGAAGGGTAAGCTGGGACGAAGTGAGAGGGTGGCATGGACACATATACACTACCAAATGTAAAATAGCTAGTGGGAAGCAGCCGCATAGCACAGGGAGATCAGCTCGGTGCTTTGTGACCACCTAGAGGGGTGGGATAGGGAGGGTGGGAGGGAGGCTCAAGAGGGAGGGGATATGGGGATATGTGTATACATATAGTTGATTCACTTCATTATATAGCAGAAACTAGCACAACATTATAAAGCAATTATACTCCAATAAAGATGTAAAAAAAACAAATCCCTCATGGAAAGTCCCATCTCAAAGACCACTTTCTAAACCCAGTCTTTTCTAGTATCCTCAGTTTTAGGGCACTCATACCCTGTGTTGTAGTGATTTATGAAATTTTGGTTTTCTTCTTGCCTCCACCCCAAGAACCCGCGTTAGATTGTGAGCTTTTCAAGGGCAAAACCATGTGGTATTCATCTTTGAACCAGTTACAATGTGCACCAGAGTGCCTAAGGCATAATCATTGGTCAATAAATGGTTGTTAGATTGAATTGAACTGAATGAGGGCTTATAATATATAGTGAACTATAAATAGATAAGCAGAAAACCAAAAGCAAACAGAAACAAAATAAGATTTTTCCATCTGTTAGCAGCCTAAACTCTAGTGTTGTTTAGTAGTTTTTGAGCTTAACATTTGAGTATATACTGCATTTTCTGAACAGAAATCAACCCTGTATAATATAATATACCTAGGTAAAGTTTTTTTATTAAAGTTCCTTTAATAAAATCATTTCAATTCTTATAGCAGTTCCACTGAAATTGTAATTGCTACTTTTAAGTGTCAGTCATTTTTTATATGTCTCACTGGGGAAAATACTATTTGCTTTTATTTTACAAATGACACAGCAATTCTAGAAGTGAATGAGACACTTCTTTTAACCTCTCTAGCCTCTATGTTTCTTAACTATTTTATGATTCTGCTGAAAAGCAGCATTTCAGATATTCATGAGGATGAAACATGTCCATCATCACCACACCTCCATTTCTTTAGGAACAACATGAGATATAGTAGAGAAACTCATTAGGTTGTTTCTTGAGGAATGCATCATCCGTTTCATCCATCCCGTGATAAGGTAAAACTGCAGTAGGAGTTTTATTATGGAATTAGAAGATCTTGGTCTTTTGAGCCATTTTGCATTCTCTAAAAACGTTTTAAAATCAGATTTGGGCTTGGTTGGAAAGTGTGACAGTACTGAGTCTTGCCATATCCTAGTCTTTCTGGGTCTTACTAGTCTCTCCATACATGAACATATTCATAAGTGTTTTCAAGTCAGAATTTGATATATTTATCACTATAGCTCTGATTTCTTTACTAGAGGGGGAAAATTATTCTGCATTATCTAATATCCTATGCATATAGCATTCTCTATTCCCAACACAATTCTAGCATCTAATACAAATGGGCCATAGTTTCTCCCCCTGTGAAGCATTATTACAGCCATTGACTACCCGCTTAACAGTGGTTACTGTACTTCAGTGTATATGCTATTGCTTAAACACACCTTCATTCCTCAGTTCAACCTCATCCCAAATAGTGCAAAGTTAGTGAGCTCACCAGACATAGAAAACAGATCTGTGGTTGCCAATAGGGAGGGGGAGTGGGGGGGGGAATGGATTGGGAGTTTGGGGTTAGTAGATGCAAACTATTATATATAGAACAGATAAACAAAAATGTCCTATTGTATAGCACAGGGAACTGTATTTAATATCCTGTGATAACCCATAATGGAAAAGAATATAAAAAAGAATGTATACATATATGTATACATGTGTATATATATATATATATGTGTGTGTGTGTGTGTATATATATAACTGAATCAGTTTTCTATACAGCAGAAATTAACACAACATTGAAAAGCAACTATACTTCAACAAAAAAATTTAGTGAACTCACTTTCTATTCTAACCATATTCTAGCTATACAGCAATTTCTCTTGTTTTCAAATTTTAAATCAAATCACGTTAGCAAGGGTAGATGTAGAAACTTAAGATACTCTGGCCTTTCTACAGGTATTTTCCTTGACAAGGACCCAATTGAGTTAGCCATTTAGCAACGTACATTTTGGGGGCGCATTAATAAGGTGTACACAAACGAACATCTGAACATCTAGAACTAACTTTTAGCTTCTCAGATAGAAGAAAAAATATAAGATCCAGATGTTGCTGTTACTACCGTTAATAATTTAGCCAGTTGTAATGTTTATTGGATTTCAACCTTGGATAAATTGAAGGAAGAAGGGGGAGAAATAACTAGTTTATTTTTTCTAAGTGTAAAGCCAATGTAAGAAAATCTGCCACGGCTAATTATAGTGTCCAGACTAAGAACTTTCAGTCTCTTCCAGAATAATTTATGAGCACAGAGTTAATCACACATATGGGATTTTCAGAACATTTAATTAAGAAAAAAATATGAAGAGCACTCTTGAGAAAACATGACCCACAACATTCCCATTACCCCTGCTCTCAAACTTTCCCATTGGCAACTATCTTACTTACCTGTTCCTACCTGTTACTTTGCTAGATAGTATGTAAGGGAGCCACAAAAGTAGAATAAGACCTGATCTTTGCCTTCAGGTTAGCTCTGGAGTTAATAATTAACATGGAAACAATCACTGCATTGGGTGACTCAGACAAATATGATAGAAGCATAGAATTTCGAATTGACTGAGGTAATCGGAGCAGGTCGTATGGTGTAGGTGGGCCTTGTAGGATGGATTACAACATTATTGTTTCAAAAATATTAGTGCATATCTTCTTTGGAGAAATGTCTATTTAGGTCTTCTGCCCATTTTTGGATTGGGTTGTTTGGTTTTTTTTGTTATTGAGATTCATGAGCTGCTTGTAAATTTTGGAGATTAATCCTTTGTCAGTTGCTTCACTTGCAAATATTTTCTCCCATTCTGAGGGTTGTCTTTTGCTTTTGTTTATGGTTTCCTTTGCTGTGCAAAAGCTTTGAAGTTTCATTAGGTCCCATTTGTTTATTTTTGTTTTTATTTCCATTTCTCTAGGAGGTGGGTCAAAAAGGGTCTTGCTGTGATGTATGTCATAGAGTGTTCTGCCTATGTTTTCCTCTAAGAGTTTGATAGTTTCTGGCCTTTCATTTAGGTCTTTAATCCATTTTGAGCTTATTTTTGTGTATGGTGTTAGGGAGTGATCTAATCTCATACTTTTACATGTACCTGTCCAGTTTTCCCAGCACCACTTATTGAAGAGGCTGTCCTTTCTCCACTGTACATCCCTGCCTCCTTTATCAAAGAAAAGTTGACCATATGTGCATGGGTTTATCTCTGGGCTTTCTATCCTGTTCCATTGATCTATATTTCTGTTTTTGTGCCAGTACCATACTGTCATGATTACTGTAGCTTTGTAGTATAGTCTGAAGTCAGGGAGCCTGATTACTCCAGCTCAATTTTTCATTCTCAAGATTGCTTTGGCTATTCGGGGTCTTTTGTGTTTCCATACAAATAGTGAAACTTTTTGTTCTAGTTCTGTGAAAAATGCCAGTGGTAGTTTGATAGGGATTGCATTGAATCTGTAGATTGCTTTGGGTAGTAGAGTGATTTTTACAGTGTTGATCTTCCAATCCGAGAACATGGTATATCTCTCCCTCTATTTGTATCATCTTTAATTTCTTTCATCAGTGTCTTATAATTTTCTTCATACAGGTCTTTTGTCTCCTTAGGTAGGTTTATTCCTAGATATTTTATTCTTTTTGTTGCAGTGGTAAATGGGAGTGCTTTCTTAATTTCACTTTCAGATTTTTCATCATTATTGTATAGGAATGCCAGAGATTTCTGTGCATTAATTTTGTATCCTGCTACTTTACCAAATTCATTGATTAGCTCTATACAGATTACCAACAAACACATGAAAGAATGCTCAACATCATTAATCATTAAAGAAATGCAAATCAAAACTACAATGAGATATCATCTCACACCAGTCAGAATGGCCATAATCAAAAAATCTAGAAACAATAAATGCTGGAGAGGGTGTCAAGAAAATAGAACACTCTTGCACTGTTGGTGGGAATTTAAATTGATAGAGCCACTATGGAGAACAGTATGGAGGTTCCTTAAAAGTGTAAAAATAGAACTATTATACGACCCAGCAATCCCACTACTGGGAATATACCATGAGAAAACCATAATTCAAAAAGAGTCATGTACCAAAATGTTCATTGCAGCTCTATTTACAATAGCCAGGACATGGAAGCAACCTAAGTGTCCATCAATGGATGAATTGATAAAGAAGATGTGGCACATATATTCAATGGAATATTACTCCGCCATAAAAGGAAATGAAATTGAGTTATTTGTAGTGAGGTGGATGGACCTAGAGTCTGTCATACAGAGTGAAGTACGTCAGAAAGAGAAAAACAGATACCGTATGCTAACACGTATATATGGAATCAAAGAAAAAATAAATAAAAAGGCCATGAAGAACCTAAGGGTAAGACGGGAATAAAGACACAGACCTAGTAGAGAATGGACTTGAGGATATGGGGAGAGGGAAGGGTAAGCTGTGACATAGTGGGAGAGTGGCATGGACGTATATACACTACCAAAGGTAAAATGGATAGCTAGTGGGAAGCAGCTGCATAGCACAGGTAGATCAGCTCAGTGGTTTTTGACCACCTAGGGGGGTGGGATGGGGAGGGCGGGAGGGAGGGGGATGCAAGAGGGAAGAGATATGGAAACATATGTATATGTATAGCTGATTCACTTTGTTATAAAGCAGAAACTAACACACCATTGTAAAGCAATTATACTCCAATAAAGATGTTAAAAAACAAACAAACGAAAGAAATGGCATAAAAGTCCCTTGCGCTGTCTGTCAGCCTCACAGGCACTGTGTTGATATGTCTTTTGCTTGGCAAAGCAGCACTACATGAATAGTGACCTTGTTCCCCATATTCTTCCATATGGTGGTCTCTTCTACATTCCCATCTCTTCACATTTTGGTGATAAGAAATACATTCCATTTTGAAGTGGACTTCACTTCGCTGACTGTTTAGACAATAAGCACACAATTGCTCCAGCCTGTGAGCAAATATCTTACTCAGCAGTCAGTGCTATGCAAGAGAATGACCCTTTCAACACTGAAAATAGTGCTCCAGGGACCTGAGTCAATGCAGGTTTTGAAAAGGCCAAGGGATAGCACAGGCTTGTCACATTGTGACTCAAAGTGATATATGCTTCTGGCAAATACACAGGGTAGTGGCAGTAACTTATTTATTTGGAGTCTATACCCTGATTTCTTTCAGAGGAGTTTGAAGTAGTTTATAAGTGATCATAATGCAGAAAAACTGAACAATTTTACGAATTAAGACAGAACAGAGACCATACTGTTAATGAGTACAGCTATGGCACTCTCAACTATGGAAATGTACTATTCCTTATTTAATCAGTGAGGGTTGTTTGCTTGTTTGATTTTTCCTTGCTGTGTGCCCTATATCAAATCAGGCCCTAAATGAAAATTTTCAGGCCCTCTCATTGTTTGGTTAGATCACTGGTGGTCTCATGTTTTTGCCCCTGTCCTTTCCTACTGCTCAGAAACGTCACCCTCAGAGGTGGTCCACAATGTAGCTTCATCAGGAGCTTATTGCTGGGGGATCAAGGCAGCCCCCACCGAATGACGCAGAGCAGCCCTCAGCTGCTTTGTGACAGCAAGTACAAATGGGTATGGCTTGCGTGTGTGTTTCTCAGTGCATCATTCATTACCTTCATGAGGTGTCTCTCCCGTGGCAATAGGCATTGATAGCACAGCCCCCGCAGTAAAGCATGTCTGATAAATTTTATAGACTGTTAGTGGAAAATTTCAGTGTTTTTCTTTCTAAGTGCTTTAGTTTATCTTGCCAACCCAAGGCATAGTACAGACACCTTTGCCAACATCCATGAGGCTCTAAGACCAAGCTCTGCTTTTAAGATTTGATTTGTAGTAAGTCTTTAGTTTCCCAGAGTGAAGAGTTAAAGTTTCCACAGTTCTGGCTTTAATGGTTTTTCCCTGACCACTGGCCATCTGTTGTGGTGCAGAGACATTTTCTAAAGGATACATGCCTTAGCAAATTTTTGTCATCACTGTCATATCAACTCAGCATTTTCTTGTCATCTTTCAGTTTTTATAAACTGCTTCTGAATTGACAGCTGTCACCAACATGCTCAGGTAGCAATTTAGAGGTTAGTTTAATTGATCAAGGTTAAATTTTCTACTTGCTCACTAAACACTAAGAAATCGGGACTGATATATTGTTAGGAGCTAATGCCTAGTTATGTAAAATTTTATAAATGAATTATGGGACATAGTAGTTTTTATGCATCCTAATAGTAATCTTTCATACAGAACTGGATGTAGTGTTCTGTCTCTGTATGCATCAAAGATTGATGTCACAGGCATACTACAGCTCATTTTATTATAGCTTTATTGATAGCAAGGCATCAATATAGACACTTTGCCATCTTTTGTTAGCATATGATCTTTAATCTCATTCTAGTTAAGCCTTGAGAAGTTACCATAACAATACTACGGCTTAAAACATTTTTGTTTTACTTTTTATTTTGCTTCTATTGAAGCCAATTGTTTTTTAAATTTAAAAACATGCACTACACACATACTAAAATGCTGTTGAGAAGTTATGTTTTCAAAACTGCGTCCAGCAAATTCACTGATTAAAGAAAGCTACCCTTTGTCCTCAGTTAGGTATGCAATTTTTTAGTGAGTATGGACATGTAATTTTCTGATATACAAACTTACCGACTACATGGCGGTAAGGGAACGGCTGGTACTTTTTGCACTACACTTAAGGTAATAGAGTCTTATTCAGAGCCGACCACAAAGTGAGCTTTCATAAACTGAATTCTATTTCTCCCATTTTATTACTTTATTGTTCTTCCTTTCCCACCTGGCTACAGAGGCAAGTGTCAACTACATATATCTCACCTCAGCCACAGTGACACAGTGAGAAGTTGGCGGAAAAATTGTACATACCTTTCCTTAGAAAATCCTAGTGACCTTCTGGAAATGCTGTGTATAAGAAATGTGTTCCCTCTTTCACTCATTCCCTTGTAGTTACTTTCACCGCAGGCATACTGGAGTGTACATCCTGAGCCTTGGTGGCAAATAAAGTATAGGGTTTGGCCTTTCTTTTTATACTTTGGGCACTGAATACTCTAACATTATTATAATGTCCCCTAGAATGGGTCGTCTTATAAATCTGCACTTCTAGTCCCAAAGAGGACTGGATGAGGGAGTGTAGATGGCCCAACCTACCATCATATCTGGGAAACCAACTCAGAATGCAGTTTGTACCTGATCCTGGGAATAAGCAGTATGTGAAAGAGAATAAAGAATCATATTATCGGCAAGGATAAGTCTCACGTTTCTGAGACTGTTTTGTTCATCACGGGCAGCTGTTTTTCCCTTGGACTATATTTTCTCCTAGGACAAGTATCATGCCTGTTATTTACTCTTGTACAATGACTTTTACTGTCTAATATTTGAGACATTTCAAGTTTGGGGGTGAAATGGACATATTCTCTCACCACAGAATTGTTTCCTGCATCAACAAAAGCTATATTTCTGCTTGACTGAAAACTCTGTTTAAATATCCTCTCTCTAGTCTGGATTTCAGATGGAAACCCTAAAATTAGTTTTAACCAAATATATAACTATTTACTGAATCATCTCAGACTAGATATTTGAACTCATTATATCATTGCACTATTTTGCTCTCTTTCATTTTTTTCTTCATCTCTTTCATTTTCTTACCTCTGATATCAGAGGCCACTGCCATATTTTTGTTTTCTCATGCCCTCTTGCCTTTAAAGGAGCTAGAAGCATTGCCTAAGTTCCCCTGTTTTAGTTCACGTTTCAGGTAGTTAATTCATCACTCCTCGTTTTCTGTACAGAAGTTAGAAACAATTTGGCTCCTGACCATCATATGTGCTCTCAATCACAATTGTTTTCTGCACTAGGCAGTTGAGTGCTGTTGCTAAGGATGAATTCTTTTGAATTCTACTTCCTACATCACCAAAATCTGTTGTAGGTTGGCAAACTAAGACCAATGCATACCTTGTCACTCAAAATAGGAAGTTTTGACAATTTCTCTCTGTATAAGGAGTTACTAGAAAACACTATAAAAATATGCAGTCATGTCTTTCCTTGTGTGGTTTAAAAGTCGCAGGAAAGTATTGCTATTTTGCTTGGCTGATGGGAGATTTAGAAGTTTCTTCCTCATTTTATTCACACAAATAAAAACTCTATAACATTTTACAAATGACTTATCCACCTCCAACACCCCTACCCCCAGCATGGGATGGATATATATTTTTTAAATGGTAGCAGTACATAATGAGAGATTTCAAAATGACATTGAAACAGTCCTGCATCCATGTTTCTTTTTCTTTTTTCTTTACAAAGCATACAAAAGGAAAAGTATCATTAATGCACTAATCTCCACAGCAAATCATGAAACACAGTGGATCTTGCAGATGAATATAAGGTGATTTAAGGATTATAAAAACATAACAGACATTGAATACTCTTCAAAAGCACGAAAACATCAATGGCCCAAGAGAGGGAGGAGACCTTTAAAGCATATTGCAAATTATTATTCAATAAGGCAAATGCATTATTTGATGCCTTCTTTGGGGTCAGTAGCAGTTGAAGGACCTATGTTACAAAATTATATTTAAAGGTCAACAGCTGTTTTATTCTAGATGCATTCTATTTCTAAAGCTGTTTAAACACATCTTTTTCTTTTTCTTTTTTTTTTTTGGAATGGTAATTACTGTAGGGATACTGGCCTACCGCTGCAAGATGTTTAGGGCCTATTAGAGAAAAAAATACTTTAGTAGGAATATATTAACTCCAGTGAAGCCTGGTGGAAAAAAAATCCCATAAGATGACTGACTGCATGGAAATTGGCCTGAAATTCAGTTTACCAGTAGAGGACATTAGAACAGAATTTGCTCCTATAGATTTAAGGAAGTGGTGTTACTGGGGAGCAATGAGTAGTGAGAGTGCTTGCTACCCATGCTTTCATACCCCCCTCTCCCTAAGACCTTGAGTATTTTATGGCTCCAGACATATTATTGATACTTTTGGCTCTATCAGTGTCTCATTGTTTTTTCTACAAAATGTTAATATATTAGTGCATTTAAGTTATTAAACAACCTGGGCAAAGGAAGAGTTCATGCTGTACATGCCTCGGAATCAGTGATCAAGGGACCAGACAAGTTACTTGAGTTGGTCAAAGGGAGATTCGGAGGAGAGGTCCACACAGTGGCCAGCGGAAGGATAAGAGTCTTGGAATCAGGCCCCAACAGGAAATTGAGATGGTAAGTAGAACATGGACAGGAGGCTAGAAAGCCTTTCACAGAATTGACAGAATGCCAGAGGACTGCCTTCCAAAAGGCAGGAAAACAGCAGGACTGTCCAGAGGGTCACAGATGATAATGAATTAGGCTCAGAGTGTTCACATTGTGTTGACATTGAAGGTTTACAGGTCAAAGCTATGTCTATTAAGAACTCAAAAAAATGAGTGTATCAATTGGAATTTCAAGGGTTTTTTCTTCCCTTTGTCGCATTTTCAGACAGCACTTATTTTTTTTAAGATTTATTTATTCTTTATTTATTTAATTTATTTTTGGCTGCATCGGGTCTTAGTTGTGGCACACGGGCTATTCCTTGTGGTGCATGAGCTTCTCTCTAGTTGTGGTGTGTGTGTTTTCTCTTCTCTAGTTGTAGCACATGGGTTCTCTTGTTGAGGCACACGAGCTCAGTCGTTGTGGCATGTGGGCTTAGCTGCCCCATGGCATGTGGGATCTTAGTTCCCTGACCAGGGATCAAACCTATGTCCCATGCATTGTAAGGCAGATTCTTTACCACTGGACCACCAGGTAAGTCCCCAGATAACACTTACTGAACACCCACTTTGAGCCAGGCGCTGGTACAGGCTGTAAGGAATACAGAAATTTATAAAATAGTGTCCCTGCCTCCCACAAGCTCACAGTATACTGGGGAAGAGTACTGAGAAAATTTCACTATTATGAAAGCATTAAGTGCTATGATAATATTATTCAGTAGGAGCTGAGGGAGGGCAATGGAGAGACACCTGCATTTTATGTAGGTTTGAGCTGTTGGTCATATGTGAGCAAAAACAAAAATGATTTAGAAGAAAATGTCACTAGAGTTGAATTTTTAAAAATAAGGAGAATTGACCAGTTCAATGGAGCCGGGGGAAAGGCATTTAAATTAGCAGGAAAAGATATGTGCTAAGACATTGAGAGATGCAAGTGTAGCTTCTTGCGGGAGCTACAGGTAGGGAAGTTTGGCTAACACTGGAGATGAAAGGGAAAAGATGGCAGGAGATGATGCTAGAAAGATAAACAAGGGTCAGATCAGGAAGAGCCTTTGGAGGCCAAAGTAAAAGAGTCTGATGTTACCTTGGAAACAGCAGAAAACCACTGAAGGATGCTAAGCAGGGAGTGACATAATGAGATTTGCATGCTAGAAAGAAATCAAACTGACAGCTATGTGGTAAGTACTATAATAGAGGTAAGCAGTTGAGTTAAAGGAGTACAGGGGAGGTACACAGAAGGGTGCACTGAACTCAGTTAATAACTGACAGGTTAAATAAGCCAATAAAACTGGTACAACCATTTGTGGAATGCAGAGTTATTTAATTTGAGCTCTTTTTTTTTCCTCCAGAATTTTGAGTACTTTTTAAGTTTATAGGAATTTAGGACATTTGCCAGGATGTGATGATTGAAGGACATAGTGATGTCCAACACATCCATATATTACAGCTGCAGAATGTACATAGAGAGCTACCAAGATGTGGGGAGGGGAGGCATTTTCTGACACTTTGAGGATGGCATCAAGAAAGATGTCAGCTCCAACATGGCCCTCATGACTTTGTTTGAGGCAGAATACTGACATTTCATATCACCAGCAATGTCATTAGGGAAAATCAGGAATTTGATATTTCTCTTTGTACCTTCTCTATTCAATATGAATATATGAACTTTGGTTTTTTCCATTCAAATAATTGGAAAGGCTACAAAATTCAAACAACTTTTCAATTTCTCCTTAAAATGAATTTAAGTTTATACCAATATCACAGACACCCCTAGCTCAAGCAATATTGTTCAATAATTTAGCTTGAGGGAGAACAGGAAAATTTTAATTTTAGATTTTCAGTTTCTCTTGGGTTAGAATCCACAGCTGCATCAGTGATTACTGTTTCCTTTGGAAATGAAATCAAAGGTCATCGTTATCTGTTTTGAGTTGTGGCCCTGGCATTTGCTGCAGTTATGAATCAAACAGCTGGGTACCTTGACATTGCAAACCTAGCAGAATCACTTGAAAGAAAAGTTCCTCCGATATTCATACATTTGTGTTTTTCATCATCTAATGCTAGCTGACCAAAACTATATTCAGCAGAGAGTCAGGATATTGATTTTATTGAAATTTATAAGTAAAACATATATAAATTAGTAATTGCCAAGTCATAAAATGTTTCTTATAGTTTATGCATCTGTATGCTCGAGTGACATTCATTGTCCCTAATGATGTTGCTGAACTGATCCTTATATTAATATTTTGCAAGTTCAGCTGTTATTATTGGCACCCCTGTGAATGTTAATAAGTTACAAGGAAGTGAGAATGTATTAGGTATACATATATATGCTGAATATCATTTAACAAGAAAATACAGTGTTGCTGAAGATGAAGTTTGTCTGAAGGGTAAAGGTGAACAATTAATCAATATTTGCTTGTGCACTATTATTTAAGACCAATCATTTAACTTAAATTTGGTTTCTTATTAAGCTCCAAGTTTGGTCTTTCCTTGTGATTTAATTACGTACCTTTTGGTGTATGGTTGCCTTTCATTTTGATGTTATATTCAATGAAGCATTCAGGCACGTGCAGATAGGACTTAATTTCCCCCAACTCCCAAGTCAATACTTACTGAAACTTTATGAAGTGCCCAGGCACTGTACTAACTACTTTTGTAGAGAATATCTCATTGAATTCTCACTACACAATCCTATGAAACAAGTGTATTTTACATATAAGGAATCCAAGGTCCATGGTCATTAAATAATATGCCCAAGGCCCTCACAACTTTTAAGTAATGGGGCCAAGATGTGAACTTTGGCAGTCCAAGTCGACAAACCTTACTCATAACCACTGTGCTATACTATCTTAATACAGTGGTTTTTCAGCCAGAATCAAAATTGTCAAGGCTCAGAAGAGGGTTCCTACCATTACCAACAGGTAGTCTGGCTTCAGAGCCAAAATTTTGTATATATTAAAATTCTTAATGCTATCATACCCTATCATCCAACTTCCACTCCTAGATACTTACCCCAGAAAAATGAAAACATATGTCCATAGAAAGACTTTTTCACAAATGTTTATATCTGCTTTATTCATAATAGCCCCAAATTGGAAACAATCCAAACTTCTATCAATAGGTAAATGGATTGCGGTATATTCATAAAATAGAATACCACTCAACAGTTAAAGAAGATGAATTGCTAATACATACAGCATGGATGAATTTCACAGACATAAGGATGAGTGAAAGAATCCAGGCACAGGGGCGAGTACATACTGTATGATTCCATTTATATAAAGTTCAAAAATAGGCAAAACTGCACTTTGGTGAAAAAAAATCAGAATAATGGTTACCTCTGGAGAGGGATTGACTAGAAAGAGTAGAAAGAAAATTTCTGGGATGTTAAAAATACCATTTAACTTGATTGGGATGTGGGACACACAGGTTTATAAATTTGGAAAAACTCATTGAACTGTATATGTAAGATCTGTGCATTTCACTCCTTAGAAATTATACCCCATAGAAATGTAAAATAAGCAAACAAAAAGAGCAAAATTTAACCCTCAAAAAAACTTTTACATAGTTCAAATGTGTAGATCATATCCAAATCCATTATCAGGCCAAGAATCCAGAATCAAGGCCATCTCCTCTGAGGAGACTGGGATGAAGCTTTGAAGATCCACAGTGGAATGATGAAATGTTCCTAGCCAGGTGATTCTAAGAGTTTTGGCCAAAAGGTCTTAAGAAAATGATATTATAGCCCAAGCCTATCCCCAAGGAAATGACTGTGGTCTTCTTGAGGGAAGATCCATGGATTGTCATCTCTGTAATATTGATACCAGTGCTTAATACACTAGAGCAAAAATAAGTAGGACCCAGTCATGTAGCTGGGATGCCAGATGACATTCTTCTGGGTACCTGGCCTAGAGTGGGACAAGAAAAGTTCTGGGCATTTCAGACTTCCCAAGCAGAAGAGGTACAGAGGCAGGCTGGAAGGCCCCCAGAATGCTTCTGAAAATTGTCCTAGAGCATTCAAGGCTTTAGCCTTGAGCAAAATGTCAGCAGATAAGCTTCTGTTTCCTCTGAAACTCACAGCCCCAGCTATTCCCTTGGCTTTCTTCTTCAGTGTATTCATGTCTCTGCTCAGATGACACCTCCTTGGGGAGACCTTTCTTGACCATATTATCTACAATAATTACACCCTACCCTCACCATCACTCTCTGTCCTCTTACCTTGCTTTACTCTTCTTCATAGCCCTTATATTATGCTACAAAATTATTGCTTTATCTAATTACTCTGTCTCTTTTCACTAGACTATAAGCCCCCTGAGGACTTGGGCTTTATATGTCTTGCTCACTACTATATCCTCAGTGTCTGGAAAAGTGTCTGGCACAAAGCACGTGATCAATAGGTATTTGTTAAAAGTAAGACATTGATTATAAAACCTGCTGATCAAAAGAAAACAGTGCAGGTTTATCCCAGTGAGAGAAAGGCCTGCCTCTTACATGGCATAAGAGTATGACTACTTACGCCTAGAGTTAGCGTATGATACTCAGAAACATTGGTCTGTTTCATAACAAGTGCTTACTGTAACTAATTAATCATCCAATTATCAAGAAGAGGTAAGTAACAGGCAGGCCATTGGACTGAATTGAGCAGTCTTCTCATTGTAGTTTCTGCCACCTGGGCTGTGGAGTTCAAATAGTCTCAAGAGCTAAGGCATTTGCTCTAATTTATCTTTATGATAGAAGCAGGAAGTGCTGCTTTTCTATGTATTGACATCTGTCAGAGCTAGTTTCCTTTCATACTGAAAGAGATCAATCCTTCATGCGATAGAGGATTATCTTCTTTTCCACCCATAAGCTGGCTTTGATCCCTCTTATCTCTCTTCCTGAAAGGGTGTCACCATTTTACCATTTCTCTAGCAACCTGCAGAGTTCCAAACAAGGCACTATTTTAATTTAAGTAGAGACATATCTACCCAACCACTCACAAATATGGCTATTTTAGTGGTTTGAACCTTCTCAGATTTTCTGAAATGTTTGAATATCAGATTCTTAATTTAGGCTAATAAAAGAAGGGAAGTTATGCTACCAGAGCAATACATGATTTTATGCTTTAATATTTTTCTCCTATCATAGAGTCATCCCACAAACATGACAGTTCAATTTTCTTTCATAATTGGAACTTAGATTCACTCAGTAAGAAAGTATATATTGAGGTTCAGACTTACTAGCTTCAATGCCAGTGTGAGCCAGGTCTGTTTAATTCAATCCAGAAAACATTTAATGAACTCTTGCTCCATGCTAGACACTGTACTAGATAAAGAGATTTAAAAAAACATAACCTATGCCCTCATGGAGAATATAGCCCATAAGTATGTAACAAGTAATTACAGGTATGATGAGTAATATAAAGGAAGATATGCTGGGTAAAAACAGCATGGAAAAAATAGTCTATAGTATCAGAAAATGCTTCCCTAAGGAGGCAATTTTTAGGCTGAAACTTGTAAGATAAGTGGAAATTAGCCATGGACAGACTGAAAATGGTTATTATACTTCACATTAAGTGACCACATCTTTGATTCTAGCATACATGCTAACAAGCAGCCATGCCAAAGTCCATTGGCTTGTTTCTTAAGTAGATAACAAAGAGTTGGATATGGAGAGAATGTCATACGTTGAATGAATTTATTCAGTAATTCAGTAAACATTTATTGAGTGCCTACTATATACCAGACACTTCTCTAGGCCCTAGGAATTTAATAGCTAATAAGGCAGACCATGTCTTCGTTATCAGGGTGCTTATATCTAGTGGGAGGATAACGACAACAGGACAATAAGCGAGAAGATACCAGACACTGATAAATATTAAAAATTAAAAAGACTAGGAGGTTTCTTTTTGATTAGATAGGAGGTGAATTTAAGCTGAGACATGAATTATAAGAGGGAATCAGTCAAGTGAGAATTGGGGGAGGAACATCCCAGAAAGTTGCAATAATATCAAGGGTAAAAGAAGGAGAATCCAGGAAAAAAGATAAGGAACATCTGGTGAGTTAGAAGAAAAAAAAGTAGTAATGCAGAAGAAAGAACTATAGAAAGTGTTGTATACTAGGAGGGAGTTGTCAACAGTGTTACATGCTGTTGAGAAATCAATTCACGTAAAGAGAGAGAAATGATTCTATTTGGTAAGATAGAAGTCATTGGTGACCTTGATGGTGAAGTGACAGTGGCAGAAGCCCATTGGAGTGGGTTGAGGGGAGAATGTGGGTGAGGAAGTGGAGACAGTGAATATGAAAACTCTTTCAAGATTTGCCCTGAGGGGGAGCAGAGAAATGGGATAGTAGCTGGAGAAAGAATGTTAATAAGGAGGAATTTCTTTGTGTTTTATTGAAACGAGAGGTACTAGAGTATTGTAAATGCAGAGGGGAATTATCACATAGAGGGCAGTATTGATAACACAAGAGAAAAAAGGGACAATTGCAGGAGTGACGTCTTGAGCAATCTAGATGAAACTTTAATGGGAACAGGGATGCCTCATCCATTGTAGCAGTAGCAGGCTGCAGGCTAAGAGTGTGGCAAGACCACCAGCTGAGATTATGTATACATGAGGTGGGAGAGTATGGAGGGGAGAAGAGCAGTGAAATGAGCTATTGCAGGCAGTTTGAGTAGAGTGGACAACGTGTGAAACTTTTTTTTTTTCAAAGTGCAAAAGTAAATATACTAGGGAAGTGTAGGAACATTTCTGGGTGTCAGTGTTTGTGACATTTGAGATTTATGGCCATGCATTTAAAGTGAGACCAATCTGCACAGTTATAGAGTTTTCTGCAACAATATTTTGGAACTGAAAGAAGGAACTAAAAGAAGATGTTCCTAATAAGATGTTCTATAGCTAAGGTCATAGGAACCTACTTGTTGCTTACTTTTTTTTTTTAATGTTGCTTGATGTTCACTTAGGCTAGCTTAACAAAATGTCCCCAAGCTTGCCTTAGTGCTAGTGTACATCCTGTCCTATGATGGTCATAATGCCAAATGACACTTTTCCCTATGTATAAGGCAAACATTTAATTTTATGTCTGGTATTTCCAATTTCCTACTAAGTCTTCTACGAGTTAATCTTATACTTCAAAATTGTTACCCCTCCTACTCATACCATTTCTTTTTCCTTTCCACACTCTACTTTGGTCACATTTCTCTGCTGTCTCTCATTCCTTTAAGTATTTATGTTCTTCTATGGTTCCTCCATCCTTCCTCAGCTCCTTCTTCCTCTTTCGTTTCCTTCTCAAAACCTCTTAGTTGTAGATTCACTCCCTACCACATCATGCACTGGTAAATTTTTTTTTTTTTCTGCGGTACGCGGGCCTCTCACTGGTGTGGCCTCTCCTGCCGCGGAGCACAGGCTCCGGACGCGCAGGCCCAGCGGCCACGGCCCACGGGCCCAGCCGCTCCGCGGCACGCGGGATCCTCCCGGACCGGGTCACGAACCCGCATCCCCCGCATCGGCAGGCGAACTCTCAACCACTGCGCCACCAGGGAAGCCCTGCACTGGTAAATTTTATTGTGCTATTCCTTTCATATGAAATATATTCTCTCAGCAAGATTCTTATTACTATTTCTTAAAAGTTCCTCTGTGAAGATTATTTTCCTGACCTAGCCTAAACTCCAGAAAAAGAGCACCTTTCATTACTATGGAATTACAATTAGAAATCTACTTTCCATGTATAGCTATAGATTTTTTGGATCACTTGATGTTAGTAATTCAACTGAAATTAGAGAATTATTGTTGAAGACTTGGGACAGCATAAAAATAGGTGCAAGCTAGAGATCTTTCATGGATGGCACTGGGAGACTGGGGTCTGTTTGCTCTCTGCTAAGATGACAGATGTCAGGGTTCTTACCTGAGATGGTTCTGGTAATCTAAAAATACTGATCATAACATCATCAGTCTCTAGTCTCATTGTTGGTATATATGTTCTTTTTTTAATGTTCAAAAGTGGTATGATGATTCCTTCATTAACCCTGGCTCTTTTTTAAAGAAACACTCTCACTAATCAATAACTACATCTACTGAAGTACAAAAATCAAATTAACTTTAAATTAAGAAACTTTTTATTATGCTTTCAAGAAAGTCTAGTCGCTGGTACTTTTAAATACTCCAAATATTAAATGTTATATTAAAATGGCACCTGTTGCTGAACAACAATTACACTAGTTCCAGTGTGCTATATGAAGTCCAAAGAACTACAGGTTGATTATAATTAAATTATAGTTATTAACCATAAGAATCTGTCAGTGTTGAACTCCAGCTATAATGACAAGCGTGGTTTGCCGCCTCTCTGCCTTCAGCCTCCATGGCTGGGATATTTTAACCCCCAGCTTGTTCCAGCACCTGAAGATCAATCTGGCCCCTAATGAAGGAAATATAAAAATCCATTGGAGCCCTTAACCCAGCAGCAAGTCAGCCTTCATCTACTCTTGCTTGTTCCTTTTAGCCAAATCCTTGCTGGTACCTCAGTTTAAGTAACTGGGTTCCCACCACTTGCTCTCCTGACCCTGTAGCTGACCCTTTCTGGCACTACCAAGTAAATTGTTACTACTAAATTATCCTAAAAATTGGCCCTAGCCACCTTTTGAGATGTCCTATGTTACCTAACATTGGGTCTTCTTAATGCCAACTGCCTATCTGGTTAGACATCCTAACATTGCCTCCTACTGTGATCTGCACAGAATACCTATACTACTCGGGTGAGTACGTCTAGTCTCCAGGATACTGGACATCTCTTCTCTAGTCTCTTCTATAGAAAGTAATTCTCTTTGGGCCCTTGGCAATAGTTACTCAATGTAATCATTTGCAAAAGAACTTAGTTCTTTCACTTTGTTCACTAAACAATAAATAGATCAAGATAAGAAAGCTGGCCATCAGGAGGCTCAACCTATTTCATCATTAAGGTATGATTATCTTGTTTCTATTTGAGGCTTTCTAGACATACCTTTCTAACCAAAACTGTGAGGCTGAAACTTGGTTCGGCCGAAATCAAACAGACTAAAGAACATTTGAATACTGGGACTTCCCTGGTGGTCTAGTGGGTAAGACTCTCCACTCCTAATGCCGGGTGCCAGGATTCAATCCGCGGTCGGGGAACTAGATCCCACATGCATGCTGTAACTAAGACTCGGTGCAGACAAGATAAATAAATAAATATAAAAAAAACCTAACAATTTTAAAAAAAGAACATTTAAATACTTGCTTCTGAAGAGGGAAAACCAAAAGAAAGGCATATGGAGAGTGTCGATTCTTAGTAGAGTGAACTTCATGGGAAAATTGGGCATCTTTTAAAGTGAAGTTTGAAGATGATAGTTCTAAGCATGGGATCTTAATAAATGGATACACGAAGCGATGTGACATGGTAAAGGGCTTTCTTATTACACAGTAGGTAAACTCAGGAGAGAAAAAGCAGAAGCAATTCATAGGCTCGGGTTTGCATATCAAAAGAGTGAAAGACGATGTGAAAAAAGATTATGTGAAAAGTGGGGGTACTCCTGAAGTGAACAGAAATCAGAATCTAGTTAGGTTGGTAATTGGGACCAAAGTGAAAGCAAAGGGGGTAAAAATAGAAGTGATGAGTTTCTGCAGAACAAATTTGGGAAGACTGCAGCAAGACCTGTGTGAAATTGGATGAATGCAAGCAGGAAACAGCACAGAATAGAAATGCAAAGCATTAAAGATCCTTCAATAGGGTCCTAAGAGTTCCGCCTGTCATCCACCAATAACAATAATAGGAGCTAAAGAGGCCTTCTGTGTCTGAACTGCTATATGCAAAAAGCATGGCAGGACAAAGGGAGGTCTATTCAAGGAATAAAACATAAGGTTTACAGGGAGAGAGGAAAATACCACAGAACGAGTTTGAGTGTAAAATAAAGATAAGCCTATCAAAGGAAGAGAATGAAAAAAAGAGCTAACGTATATAAGATGCCTTGAAAGTCCATCCGTTTCTCAGTTTTGGTTTTCTGAATCATAGGCAGAAATGACCTCCACCTAAATAGCACCTTTTGTGATCTGGAAGTCGTGTTTTACATATTTTGAAATTTCTCCTCGATTTGAGGAATGAGGTCTTGGAATCCTTTTTGAAGTCATAGGAACTGAATGTTTTAAATCTTGTAGATGGTGGTCCATGAACTCTCTGGGAAAGAAAATCTTAAACTTTGTTTTCATAATGGTGGGATTTGTGTTGTTTACATATAAAACCTTCCTTCCTAGAGTGAAGAATGTCAGTAGCCATTACCGCAACCCCTGCAGCACGCATGCGCGTGTGCGCACACACACTCACACACACACACACCACACACCAACGTCATTATGTATCAATACTATAGAAGAAGAATTTTTTTTTCTAAAGAGAGTCTATGAATTAAGTCCTTTTAAAATTGAGTATTTTTAAGGAGGGAGAATGGGGTAAAGAAAACTCTGGTCTATGATATTAAGACTCACAATTTCAGATGATCTAGTTCTATAAATACCATCAAAATATATTCCATTCATAATGTCTTACTGAGACGGTATGTTAGAGTTCTAAGGTCTTTCATATCCCTGAGAGTTGCTGAGATAGGTAAAGAAATGGGTTGATTGTTTAAGACAGTGATATTTTTCTGGATGGGAGGATGTAATCAGTGGAGTTTCTAAATGTTCTTCTTCTTCCCACCATTGTGCTGGTATTTATATATGATAGATTTATTTTTATATCAGTGTTTGGTAGGAAAATCACCCAGGATATGCTTAAATTATATTCCTGCCCCTTCTGTCTCTCCCAAATATAAAATGCACAGCTGGTTTTAAATCACCATTCAGCATGTTGTTTAATTTTTATTACTCTACATTACTGTAAGCATCCAGGGAGAGAGTGAAAAGTGATATGGCCTCTAAAAATCAATGAGCCATCAAAGAGTTGGCAATAATTTTGATGGAAGTTTAGAGTACTTAATTATCACCCAAAATATAGATACTTCTTAAAATAGCAAATATTTGGGATCCTCCGCTTATAGATTTGGTTTTACAGGTGAACATAACAAAGCCCTAACTTTTAGTGCTTAGCAATTTTTCATATCCTATTTAGGTCATATTCATTCTCTCTCTCTCATTCTCATTGTCACACAGATTTAAAGAAAGATAATTACTTTTTTATCCTCTGTGTATCTTTCCATAATTTTCTTCCCCACATTTCAACTCCTTCTCTGGAGGAGGTTTTTATTACTGCTGTCAGTCTGACGCTGGGTCACTTGGTAAGGGTGAGAGAAGGTACCATTCTTCTTCACATTTCCGTACCTGATTCTGTAGCTCTCTGCTCTATTCATCTCTCCATTCACACATTACTAATATTACCTTCCTCCGTATATCTGGCTTCCCCATTCTCCTCCCTCCATCCCCATGCGCTCACATCCATACTTGCAAAAGTCATTCCTCCTCACTTCCAAGATGAAAAATAATAATTGACATTAGAGTAGCTAGTGTTTATTGAGTGCTTACTATGCCCCAGGTACTATTCTAAGAGCTTTATAGATATTAATTCATCTAATCCTCATTATAACCCTATGGGATAGGTACAATTATTATTTTATTATCATTTTCATACTCAACAGATGAGGAAAGTGACTATATAAATTTCTTAAGTTTGAGGTAGACTATATAAATTTCTTAAATTTGCACAGTGGCAAAGACAGAAATCAAATTGCAAATAGTCTGGCTCCAGATGGCACACTTTTTATCAATATATTATGTTTAAGTGAAGAAACCTAAGAAACCTGATATGTTGAGCTATCTCAAAAATTCCCAAAATGAAACACTAGGCTTTCTCCAAATTTATTCCAAATTTCAAGAGCATTTCAGAAACATTACAAAATGGGAAAAAATCAGACTTCTCACTCCTGAGATTTTCTTCTTCAGGGCTTGAAGAATCCTTAGACAGGAGAGTCTTTTAGAGTTCCAGATCATCTGTCTACCACCTGAAAGGGTTGTCCATTTACTATTCCAGCTGGATGTCTTGATATCTGTTTTCAACATACATCTCTCTCCTGGTGAGGTGGTTTTAATGCTCCAAGTCATCAGAAAAGGAAAGCGACTTGGGTTTCAAGTGATGAATTACCAGGTTAAACATTACGAAGAATAAGTGAAAATAAAATGGGCAGGGAGAGGTTGAAGCTACGAGCTGCATCTTGAAGTCATAGTAAAAGATGCTGATATCACAAACATGGAAGAAACTTCTTTCTTATTTCTTAAGATTTTTACAGTCCTGGATCTAGACTTTTAAAAAATTTTCAATATTGAGTTCTTACAAGGTGTGGGAAACATGCAGTTAGTGAAATGAGAACACGTCGAATCTGTGATAAGAATTGGTGTCTTGCTCTTGGAGTTCTGCAATATAACTTCATTTTAATTACACTCCTACCTATCTTTAACATTAAAATTATACTATGCATGAAAATACTGAGCAGTATGTACCTTTTGAGGTTCAGGAATATAATTTAATTTTCAACAAATTATGCTTACATGTAATGTTAAAAAATTTATTGAAGGATGAAAATATTGAGAAGACACTGTGTCCCCTTCCCACTCATATTTATTTTAACATCTTTATTGTAGTATAATTGCTTTACAATTGCGTGTTAGTTTCTGTTAATAACAAAGTGAATCAGTTATACATATACATATGTTCCGATATCTCTTCCCTCTTGCGTCTCCCTCCCTCCCACCCTCCCTATCCCACTCCTCTAGGTGGTCACAAACCACCTAGCTGATCTCCCTGTGCTATGCGGCTACTTCCCACTAGCTATCTGTTTTACGTTTGGTAGTGTATATATGTCCATGCCACTCTCTCACTTTGTCACAGCTTACCCTTGCCCCTCCCCATATCCTCAAGTCCATGCTCTAGTAGGTCTGTGTCTTTATTCCCGTCTTACCCCTAGGTTCTTCATGACTTTTTTTTTCTTAGATTGCATATATATGTGTTAGCATACAGTATTTGTTTTTCTCTTTCTGACTTACTTCACTCTGTATGACAGACTCTAGGTCCATCCACCTCACTACAAATAACTCAATTTTGTTTCTTTTTATGGCTGAGTAATAGTCATCTTCTTTATCCATTCATCTGTTGATGGACACTTAGGTTGCTTCCACTTCCTGGCTATTGTAAACAGAGCTGCAATGAACATTTTGGTACATGACTCTTTTTGACTTATGGTTTTCTCAGGGTATATGCCCAGTAGTGGGATTGCTGGGTCATATGGTAGTTCTATTTTTAGTTTTTTAAGGAACCTCCATAATGTTCTCCAAAGTGGCTGTATCAATTTACATTCCCAGCAACAGTGCAAGAGTGTTCCCTTTGCTCCACACCCTATCCAGCATTTATCGTTTCTAGATTTTTTTTTTTTTTTCGGTACGTGTGCCTGTCACTGCTGTGGCCTCTCCCATTGTGGAGCACAGGCTCCGGACGTGCAGGCCCAGTGGCCATGGCTCACGGGCCCAGCCGCTCCGGGACATGTGGGATCGTCCCGGACCAGGGCACAAACCCGTGTCCCCTGCATCGACAGGTGGACTGCCAACCACTGTGCCACCAAGGAAGCCCCTGTTTCTAGATTTTTTGATGATGGCCATTCTGACCGGTGTGAGATGATATATGCCCAGTAGTGGGATTGCTGGGTCGTATGGTAGTTCTATTTGTAGTTTCTTAAGGAACCTCCATACTGTTCTGCCCAGTGGCTGTACCAATTCA
This sequence comes from Aethalodelphis obliquidens, assembly GCF_003676395.1. NCBI lineage: Eukaryota > Metazoa > Chordata > Mammalia > Artiodactyla > Delphinidae > Aethalodelphis > Aethalodelphis obliquidens. Next base: position 1,237,316 of record NW_020838058.1, on the reverse strand, counting down.
CAATCCCACCAGCAGTGCAAGAGGGTTCCCTTTTCTCCACACCCTCTCCAGCATCTATTGTTTGTAGATTTTTTGATCATGGCCATTTGACCGGTGTGAGATATCACATTTTAGTTTTGGTTTGCATTTCTCTAATGATTAATGATGTTGAGCATTCTTTCATGTGTTTGTTGGCAGTCTGTATATCTTCTTTGGAGAAATGTCTATTTAGGCCCTCTGCCCATTTTTGGATTGGGTTTTTTGTTTTTGTTATTGAGCTGCATGAGCTGCTTATAAATTTTGGAGATTAATCCTCTGTCAGTTGCTTCATTTGCAAATATTTTCTCCCATTCTGAGGGTTGTCTTTTGGTGTTGTTTGTGGTTTCCTTTACTGTGCAAAAGCTTTGAAGTTTCATTAGGTCCCATTTGTTTATTTTTGTTTTTATTTCCATTTCTCTAGGAGGTGGGTCAAAAAGGATCTTGCTGTGATTTATGTCATAGAGTGTTCTGCCTATGTTTTCCTCTAAGAGTTTGATAGTTTCTGGCCTTACATTTAGGTCTTTAATCCATTTTGAGCTTATTTTTGTGTATGGTATTAGGGAGTGTTCTAATTTCTTACTTTTACATGTACCTGACCAGTTTTCTCAGTAGCACTTATTGGAGAGACTGCCTATTCTCCACTGTATATTCTTGCCTCCTTTATCAAAGATAAGGTGACCATATGTGTGTGGGTTTATCTCTGGGCTTTCTATCCGGTTCCATTGATCTATTTTTCTGTTTTTGTGCCAGTACCATACTGTCTTGATAACTGTAGCTTTGTAGTATAGTCTGAAGTCAAGGAGCCTGATTCCTCCAGCTCAATTTTTCATTCTCAAGATTGCTTTGGCTATTCGGGGTCTTTTGTGTTTCCATACAAATAGTGAAACTTTTTTTTCTAGTTCTGTGAAAAATGCCAGTGGTAGTTTGATAGGGATTGCATTGAATCTGTAGATTGCTTTGGGTAGTAGAGTCATTTTCACAACGTTGATTCTTCCAATCCAAGAACATGGTATATCTCTCCATCTATTTATATCATCATTAATTTCTTTCATCAGTGTCTTATAATTTTCTGCATATAGGTCGTTTGTCTCCTTAGGTAGGTTTATTCCTAGATATTTTATTCTTTTTGTTGCAATGGTAAATGGGAGTGTTTTCTTGATTTCACTTTCAGATTTTTCATCACTTAGTGTATAGGAATGCCAGAGATTTCTGTGCATTAATTTTGTATCCTTCTACTTGACCAAATTCATTGATTAGCTCTAGTTGTTTTCTGGTAGCATCCTTAGCATTCTCTATGTATAGTATCACGTCATCTGCAAACAGTGACAGCTTTACTTCTTCTTTTCTGATTTGGATTCCTTTTATTTCTTTTTCTTCTCTGATTGCTGTGGCTAAAACTGTGAAAAGTATGTTGAATAAGAGTGGTGAGAATGGGCAACCTTGTCTTGTTCCTGATCTTAGTGGAAATGGTTTCAGTTTTTCATTATTGAGGACGATGTTGGCTGTGGGTTTCTCACATATGGCCTTTACTATGGTGAGGAAAGTTCCCTCTATGCCTACATTCTCTAGGGTTTTTATCATAAATGGGTGTTGAAGTTTGTCGAAAGTTTCTCTGCATTTATTGAGATGATCATATGGTTTTTCTCCTTCAATTTGTTAATATGGTGTATCACACTGATTGATTTGCGTATACTGAAGAATCCTTGCATTCCTTGAATAAACCCCACTTGATCATGTTGTATGATGCTTTTAATGTGCTGTTGGATTCTGTTTGCTAGTATTTTGTTGAGGATTTTTGCATCTGTGTTCATCAGTGATATTGGCCTGTAGTTTTCTTTCTTTGTGACATCTTTGTCTGGTTTTGGTGTCATAGTGATTGTGGCCTCGTAGAATGAGTTTGAGAGTGTTTCTCCCTCTGCTATATTTTGGAAGAGATTGAGAAGGATAAGTGTTAGCTCTTCTGTAAATGTTTGATAGAATTGACCTGTGACGCCATCTGGTCCTGGGCTTTTGTTTGTTGGAAGATTTTTAATCACAGTTTCAATTTCAGTGCTTGTGATTGGTCTGTTCATATTTTCTATTTTTTCCTGGTTCAGTCTCAGCACGTTGTGCATTTCTAAGAATTTGTCCATTTCTTCCAGTTTGTCCATTTTAGTGGCATAGAGTTGCTTGTAGTAATCTCTCATGATCTTTTGTATTTCTGAAGTGCCTGTTGTTACTTCTCCTTTTTCATTTCTAATTCTATTGATTTGAGTCTTCTCCCTTTTTTTCTTGATGAGTCTGGCTAATGGTTGATCAATTTTGTTTATCTTCTCAAAGAACCAGATTTTAGTTTTATTGATCTTGCTATCATTTCCTTCATTTCTTTTTCATTTATTTCTGATCTAATCTTTATTATTTCTTTCCTTCTGCTAACTTTGTGGTTTTTTTGGTTCTTTTTTCTCTAATTGCTTTAGGTGCAAGTTTAGGTTGTTCATTTGAAATGCTTCCTGTTTCTTAAGGTAGGATTTTATTGGTATAAACTTCCCTCTTAGAACTGCTTTTGCTGCATCCCATAGGTTTTGGGCCGTCATTTCTCCATTGTCATTTGTTTCTAGGTGTGTTTCGATTTCCTCTTTGATTTCTTCAGAGATCACTTCATTATTTTTTATTTATTTATTTTTTTTGCGGTACGCAGGCCTCTCACCATTGTGGCCTCTCCCATTTTGCAGCACAGGCTCCGGATGCGCAGGCTCAAAAGCCATGGCTCACGGGCCCAGCCGCTCCGTGGCACATGGGATCTTCCCGGACTGGGGCATGAACCCGTGTCCCCTGCATTGGCAGGCGGACTCTCAACCACTGCGCCACCAGGGAAGCCCCACTTCATTATTAAGTTGTGTATTGTTTAACCTCCATGTGTTTGTATTTTTTACAGATTCTTTCCTGTAATTGATATCTAGTCTCATAGTGGTGTGGTCGGAAAAGATATTTGATGCAATTTCAATTTTCTTAAATTTACCAAGGCTAGATTTGTGACCCAAGATATGATGTATCCTGGAGAATGTTCCATGAGCCCTTGATAAAAATATGTATTCTGTTGTTTTGGATAGAATGTTCTATAAATATCAATTAAGTCCATCTTGTTTAATGTATCCTTTAAAGCTTGTGTTTCCTTATTTATTTTCATTTTGGATGATCTGTTCATTGGTGAAAGTGGGGTGTTAAAGTCCCCTACTATGATTGTGTTACTGTCAATTTCCCATTTTATGGCTGTTAGTAGTTGCTTTATGTATTGAGGTGCTCCTATGTTGGGCGCATAAATATTTACAATTGTTATATTTTCTTCTTGGATCGATCCCTTGATCATTATGTAGTGTCCTTCTTTGTCTCTTCTAATAGTCTTTATTTTAAGGTCTCTTTTGTCTGATATGAGAATTGCTACTCCAGCTTTCTTCTGATTTCCATTTGCATGGAATACCTTTTTCCATCCCCTCACTTTCAGTCTGTATGTGTCCCTAGGTCTGAAGTGGGTCTCTTGTAGACAGCATATATATGGGTCTTGTTTTTGTATCCATTCAGCAGTCTGTGTCTTTTAGTTGGAGCATTTAGTCCATTTACATTTAAGGTCATTATTGATATGTATGTTCCTATTCCCATTTTCTTGATTGTTTTGTTTTTGTAGGTCTTTTCCTCCTCTTGTTTTTCTTGCCTAGAGAAGTTCCTTTAGTATTTGTTGTAAAGCTGGTTTGGTGGTGCCGAACTCTCTCAGCTTCTGCTTGTCTGTAACGTTTTAATTTCTCCATCAAATCTGAATGAGATCCTTGCTGGGTAGAGTAATCTTGGTTGTACGTTTTTCTCCCTCATCACTTTAAATATGTCCTGCCACTCCCTTCTGTCTTGCAGAGTTTCTGCTGAAAAATCAGCTGTTAACCTTATGGGGATTCCCTTGTGTGTTATTTGTTGTTTTTCCCTTGCTGCTTTTAATATGTTTTCTTTGTATTTAATTTTTGATAGTTTGATTAATATGTGTCTTGGTGTGTTTCTCCTTGGATTTATCTTGTATGGGACTCTCTGTTCTTCCTGTACTTGATTGACTATTTCCTTTCCCATATTAGGGAATTTTTCAACCCTAATCTCTTCAAATATTTTCTCAGTCCCTTTCTTTTTCTCTTCTTCTGGAACCCCTGTAATTCGAATGTTGGTGTGTTTAATGTTGTCCCAGAGGTCTCTGAGACTGTCCTTAGTTCTTTTCATTCTTTTTTCCTTATTCTGCTCTGCTGTAGTTATTTCCATTATTTTATATTCCAGGTCACTTATCTGTTCTTCTGCCTCAGATATTCTGCTATTGATCCCTTCTAGAGTATTTTTAATTTCGTTTATTGTGTTGTTCATCATTGCTTGTTTCCTCTTTAGTTCTTCTAGGTCCTTGTTAAATATTTCTTGCATTTTGTCTATTCTATTTCCAAGATTTTGGATCATCTTTACTATCATTATTCTGAATTCTTTTTCAGGTAGACTGCCTGTTTCCTCTTCATTTGTTAGGTCTGGTGGGTTTTTATCTTCCTCCTTCATCTGTGGTGTGTTTTTCTGTCTTCTCATTTTGCTTATCTTACTGTGTTTGGGGTCTCCTTTTTGCAGGCTGCAGGTTCATATTTCCCGTTGCTTTTGGTGTCTGTCCCCAGTGGCTAAGGTTGGTTCAGTGGGTTGTGTAGGTTTCCTGGTGGAGGGGACTAGTGCCTGTGTTCTGGTGGATGAGGCTGGATCTTGTCTTTCTGGTTGGCAAGTCCACATCTGGTGGTGTGTTTTGCAGTGTCTGTGGCCTTATTATGATTTTTGGCAGTGTCTCTGTTAATGGATGGGGCTGTGTTCCTGTCTTGCTAGTTGTTTGGCATAGGGTGTGCTTGCTAGTCATTGAGTGAAGCTGCCTGTTGATGTTGAGATGGAGATCTCTGGGAGATTTTCACTGTTTGATATTACGTGGAGCTGGGAGGTCTCACGTGGACCAGTGTCTTGAACGTGGCTCTTCCACCTCAGTTGCACAGCCCTGCCGCCTGGCTGGAGCACCAAGAGACTGTCCTCCACACGGCTCAGAATAAAAGGGAGAAAAGAAAGAAAGAAAGAAAGAAGAAGATGAAATAAAAAAGTAAGATAAAATAAAGTTATTAAAATAAAAAGTAAATTATTAAAAAAAAATTTTAAATAAAAAGCAAACAAAAACAAACAAACAAAAAACAGATGTACAGAACCCTAGAACAAATGGTGAAAACAAATCTATACAGACAAAATCTCACACAGAAGCATACACATACACATTCACAAAAAGAGGACAAGGGGAAAAAATAATCTATCTTGCCCCCAAAATCCACCTCCTCAGTTTGGGATGATTCATTGTCTGTTCATGTATTCTACAGTTGCAGGGTACATCAAGTTGATTGTGGAGATTTAATCCGCTGCTCCTGAAGCTACTGGGAGAAATTTCCCTTTCTCTTCTTTGTTCGCACAGCTCCCGGGGGTTCAGCTTTGGATTTGGCCCTGCCTCTGCGTGTACGTCACCTGAGGGCGTCTACGTCACCTGAGGGCGTCTGTTCTTCGCTCAGAGCGGATGGGGTTAAAGGAGCCACTGATTTGGGGTCTCTGCCTCACTCAGGCTGTGGGGAGGGAGGGGTACTGATGCAGGGCCGGCCTGCAGTGGCAGAGGCCAGCATGACGTTGCACCAGTCTGATGCGTGCCATGCGTTCTCCCAGGGAAGTTGTCCCTGGATCACGGGACCCTGGCAGTGGCAGGCTGCACAGGCTCCCGGGAGGGGAGGTGTGGATAGTGACCTGTGCTCGCACACAGGCTTCTTGGTGGCTGCAGCAGCAGCCTTAGCGTCTCATGCCCTTCTCTGGGATCTGCGCTGATAGCCGCGGCTCGCGCCCGTCTCTGGAGCTCCTTTAAGCAGCACTCTTAATCCCCTCTCCTCTAGCACCAGGAAACAGAGGCAAGAAAAAGTCTCTTGTCTCTTCGGCAGCTCCAAACTTTTCCCGACTCCCTCCCGGCTAGCCGGCTAGCCGTGGCGCACTAACCCCCTCAGGCTGTGTTCCCGCAGCCAACTCCTGTCCTCTCCTTGGGATCTAAGCTCTGGAGCCAGAGCCTCAGCTCCCAGCCCCAGCCCGTCCCGGCGGGTGAGCAGACAAGTCTCTCGGGCTGGTGAGTGCTGGTTGGCACCAATCCTCTGTGCGGGAATCTCTCCACTTTGCCCTCCGCACCCCTGTTGCTGTGCTCTCCTGCGTGGCTCTGAAACTTCCCCCCTCTGCCATCTGCAGTCTCCTCCTGTGAAGGGGCTTCTAGTGTGTGGAAACCTTTCCTCCTTCACAGCTCCCTCCCACTGGTGCAGGTCCCATCCCTATTCTTTTGCCTCTGCTTTTTCTTTTTTCTTTTGCCCTACCCAGGTACGTGGGGGAGTTCCTTGCCTTTTGGGAGGTCTGAGGTCTTCTGCCAGCGTTCAGTTGGTGTTCTATAGGAGCAGTTCCACGTGTAGATGTATTTCTGATGTATCTGTGGGGAGGAAGGTGGTCTCCGCGTCCTTCTCTTCCAGCATCTTCTCCTGAATCCCCTGCACTCATTTTTAATAAGGATCTTGTGGTACCTCAAGAGCCAGGGTATTACTACAAATTGTCTTAAAATTGGGTTCACCATGCCCCTCCTTTATATATTGTGAAGTTTCCTCTGCAGAATGTGAGATATTATTTAAATTCAATTCACACCTTTGGTTCAAGGTTAAACTGTCCCCCCTCCCTCAATGAGGGTGGGGAGGAAAAATGGTTTGTTCAATGTTAATGGAAAAAATTTCACCTGTGAAATAGCTTTAGACTGTGAAGTTAAATCCTCTGTCTATGTTCTATGTTCACTCCCTGAGCCTTCCTCCCTCTACCCCAATCTGTGGTCTCTTTGGATTCCCCCAAGAAAGTATTTAAATACCATGTTGCACAGAGGATAAATCAAGAGATCTAAACATGAAGTATCATTTCTATGACTTTGGGGAAAGCTACTTTTGAATATTTCCTCTTGAACTAGAGTGTAAGATAAATAAGAACAAGGACAGAGATTTACTTTCACGTGGCCTCCTACAGTGCCTCACATAGGAGAGGTGCTTAATAAAGTTTTAAGGATGTTGATTTGAAATAGCCAGTGTGTGTGACAAGTAACACCCCAGACTACTCAACAACTTTTTTGTCTATGAACCTTTCTATGTCTATGTTCATGTCTATTGTACATGACCCAACAACAAGAGCATTACCTGCAAGCTTATAAGTAATGCAGACTCTCAGGCCCCATCTCAGTCTTACTGAATTGCAGTGTGCATTGGAAAAAGATCTTCATGTGATTTGTATGCACATTAATGTTTTGAAGCATTGTTTTATTGCATTCAGGGCTGTACTTGACTAATTGTACTGAACACCTCTTTCTTTCTCTTTATCTTATATTTCTTCTTGTGTGCCCCAGCTAATTTTTTCTCTGTTTCTTCCTCTTCTGCTTACATTAGGAACCTCCTAATTCTACCTTTCTAGTTCACCATATAATTCCAAGTTTTTTAAGGGTTAGTCCTCACTATAATGCTTTGAACTCTTCATAAAAAGTAACATCTGGGCTTCCCTGGTGGCTCAGTGGTTGAGAGTCCGCCTGCCAATGCAGGGGACACGGGTTCGTGCCACAGTCCAGGAGGATCCCACATGCCGTGGAGCGGCTGGGCCTGTGAGCCATGGCCGCTGGGCCTGTGCGTCCAGAGCCTGTGCTCCGTGGCAGGAGGGGCCACAGCAGTGAGAGGCTCACGTACTGCAAAAAAAAAAAAAAAAAAAAAAAAAAAAAGGTAACATCTAATCATCTCTGCTTCCTCAAATAGGTTTGTTGAAATTATATGAACAGAGGAGATAATTTTCAGCCTGCTCAGTCTTATGTGTCCTAGACCGATGTTACTTGTCCTTTCTCTAAAAAATCATGGAGTACAATATTATTCCCTTTAAATGATGAGCAGAGGTTTGGTAGGGAGATAATTTCCCCAAAGGGAATGATTTCTGATTCTCATAAGTATGGAATATTACTTATGTTTTATGTAGATAAGGTGCAAATCAATTAAAAGAAATTTATTCTGAGATTTCAGACACTTGAGGGATTTTTATCTTTACCTAATGTGGATGTTTGCTGTGTTTTGTCTCTCTGAAAGCCGTGGTGTTTCAAAATTTAATGAGATTATATGATATATTACCATCATTTTTGAATACAGTTAACAGCTGTGATTAATTCTGGCCCTTCGGAGAAGCAGTATTGGGTGTTATTTTTCCCCTCCTTGTGGGTATTTGTGTCACTCTTACTTTGTGAACTTTGAACTGAACTACGACAGAAGAGAGGGGCAAGCAAATGGGTGTTCGGAATAAGGCTTTTTATGACTGACTTTATGTGAACCTTTATGAGAGCCTGGGAGGAAACATCTCACTGAAATTCACATCATTTGGAGAGAAGAAAGTTTAAATCTTCATAGACAGATATAATATACTAATTTGTAGAAGGAATATAGTAATGGATATTTTCTGCTGAATTAAAACATGTGTTTCATTAAATTAAAACAGCATCAGCTCCTTGTACATGACTTTCTCAGGACCCCTATGTAGGTCTTACATTTCAAGGAAGTGATAGATGATTAGCTCCAGAGTTCCAAGATCTATTAAAGAAATCACATTGACTCTCAGTCAATTCCTCTATGCATGTAAGCAGTACATTTTATAACCCCCCGAAATCCAATCCAGCTCATCAATTATTAAGCAATTAAGCTCACCTGGAACCCTGAGAACTGTGGTCTCCACGAATGAACCAAGGATGCATTTTGAGATTGTGTCACTGTTGAGTTCCAGTTGTATCATCTTACCACCACCCCTATCTCTACCACCACCTAGGCAGGATAACTGAAACCCTTGTTAGTTCCTTTCTCAAAAGAAGAGGGTAGATTTGCAAGGCTTAGAGTGAATAGGATAGAACCAGGACGCACAAGTATTCAGTTTCAAGATACCAGTGGTTCTATAAAGTCTTACCTGGTCAATTGTAAAAACAGAATTATTGCAATTACAGCTTTCTCTCAAGGGGGCTCTCTGCCAAGAAAAAAATATCTAGCTGGCAGCTGCCTTTATTATTCCCTATCTGTGCTTCACTCTCATAACTGCCTTGCACTCTGGCCAGCAAGTTGTATCTCTAACTCCCCTGTAAGTGAAATGCTTGACTAGATGCTGAAGCAGATACAAAAATACAAAGATGGATGAGAGGAATACTGCAACTGAAAGAAGTGAAGTGACTTGTCTTCACTTGTGAAAGATAATGGCAGAACTGACTAATGAGAGATGCTCAGCTATGTGTTCAATTGAACAGTTTTTCAAACTTTGGGGGAAATCAAAAAGAACAGTTCCTCATTAGGAACAGCTTTGGAATGCTGATGCATAGTCTACAACTTCATTTTGTAGATGTAGAAACTGGCCCAGATAGCATGATTTGTCCAAAACTGAACTAAGCCTAGGTCATCTCATACAGGTTGGTACTGCTTTTCCCGTATGATATATGGTTAGTACTCCATAGGCCAACTCATCTCTACCGCTATTTGGCTCACTCTAGGAGGATACCTCCTGTTTGTGCTGAGAAAGGAAACTCTGTCTTAATTTAAATCCTAGTGACATAAAACAGGATTTAGGATTTAAACTGGATGGCAGTAGAGCCTGACAATCTGTAAAGTCTCTTCTGGTGCTAAGATGCTACGATCACAAAATCCACCAGTGCTGAAGGTGAAAGTGATTCATACTAAGCAGAGTGCCACACACACCGTAGCACTGCTCCTCCCTTTTCAAGAAGATGGAATGTTCAATTCTACCTAGTCGTGTTTTTCTTGAAGTGTTCTTTTTAATAAGGGTAATTGTGTTAGAGTCACAGTGGGAATGTGAGCTGATAATGTAGATAGGCTACAGAGATCTAATGCTGAGGTCAGAAATGATGCAAAGACCTGGAGAAGTGAGAAGGCAAATGTCAAGAAGGATAAAGTTCATGGAAAGAAGCTACAAAGGCAAAGCAGAAAAAGTCAGAAGCTTTTTGGGATCATAAACACTATACCTTCAACTGACTGACTGACTCACTAATCAAACTGATTAATAAAGGCAAGAGTAATGTTTCAAAGTGACAACTGCACTTTCTAATGAAAGAGAGAAACATCTTCCCTGGTTCCACACACTGGTTTTAGGGTGGTGTTTTTCAACATATACAAGTTATAGGGTTATTCCTCCTATACTATGCCTTCTCAGATGGTTCTCTCTAGGTTTGGAGCTCATATCTTCTCCTCTGGGTCCTTATTTTCCTTCATGTAGTGTGCATTTGCAAGATTCGAGTGGATAGGTGTATGATGAAGTCTGTGGTCATCAAGTAAAGGAATATTAAGTGAATAGAGTTGGATGTGTGGTCTTGGCTTAAGGAACACCATCCTTGTCCAGAATATGTGGAATAGGTAACCAATATATGGCACAATTTCAGGTATCAGGAAGGGTCAGGCATTTGTTCTCCTTCCTGCACTCATAGCTTTATCAATGAGCACATGAAATTCTACTGTCTAAATGTTATTCTGTTAGTTGAAGACCTTAGTCTTTGGTACAGTCCTCCTAGACCATAAATCAGATTGTCACTAATCATTGGCAGCTTCATATAAATAGAGTGTCTGAGCCTCTATCTATAAAGGGAAGAGGAGGAACAACAATGAGAGTCCTAGGGCTCTACTGCAGATAAAGGGTCTACAACATGGATGCTAGGTAGGGACAGGTAAACAGCCTACTTAACAATTTTGTTTCAGGAGGGCCTGTCCGAGAGTCAAGTAACAAAATTTATCAGGCAAGTGAATGAATAATGCTGATCCCCCCATTCATTGGGTTTAGGAAGTGAAGGTTAGTGTCATATCATTAGATGCTGTAGGGGGAACAGAAGAATCAGAAGACATTTTCATAGACTTTTAAAGCTAGAAGGAACTTCAGCAGATGTGACCAAGAATGAAAGAAATACAGCAACTTGTCCAAGATTACAAAAGAGAGTGACAGAGCTCTGACTAATGAGAGGCACTCAATATTGTTTGGACAGATTTTCAATTAGAGAACAAATGTAATGAAAATAGTGTTTTTATCTCTTTGTAATACTGTTTTGATTTGTGTGTAAATCACACTTTCCAACACTGTGCTTTTAATGGAGTGTTTCCCTCTGAGTATGGGTGGATCCTTACCATCCTCTTGCAGAAACCTCTGCCTGTTACCTTAAATAAGCTTATCCTTGAGATCTATACACTCTTTGGAAATAAACTATGCACAATTTTTAAATGCAGTTTTGAAAAATTAACTGTGCCTAATATTTTAATCGTTTAGCTTTGTCAGCAGGGGCTTTGTATTACCTTTCAAAGTGATTCTTATATTTTCTGTAGAGGTACTTTTGATTGTGTTTTTGGTTTTCAGTCAAACTATTTTAAGAGCAGCTTAGTCTCAAGAGTAAATAATGAATTGCATATTTGAATGGCTTCCCTGAAAGTTAGGGTACATTCTGTTAACCCAGAAATGCCAGTCTGATGTAGTACAAATAGAGGCTTTTTCCCAAAATAGCACTTGGCACCTTGGCAGTGTGTGCATTTCAGCCAGTTTTATTACTTACCTATTTACCATGGTGCAAGAGTTTTACTCTCATTCTGGGATGGACTTTGAGTGTTTCTTTAGCATGCCTGTTATAGTGGTAATTGATTATATACTTTTAAGATACACTTTTGCTTTTTATTATCTTTTTTTTTTACCAGATTCATAAGTTTCCTTGTTAGATCCACAAGGGAACTATCTCCTCTCTTTTAATGTTTATATTAGAAATTTTAATGGAAGGGAGAGAATATCACTGTGGTAATTGGCCATTTCCCCTGCCTTAATAGCATTCCAGAGCGAAGGGTTTTTTTTAGATAGCAATGTTCAGCAAAAGGCATTTGTGCCGCTTCATTTTTTTTTTTACATCTTTATTGGAGTATAATTGCTTTACAATGCTGTGTTAGTTTCTGCTTTATAACAAAGTGAATCAGTTATACATATGTTCCCATATCTCTTCCCTCTTGTGTCTCCTTCCCTCCTACCCTTCCTAACCCACCCCTCTAGGTGGTCACAAAGCAGTGAGCTGATCGCCCTCTGCTATGCTGCTGCTTCCCACTAGCTATTTATTTTACGTTTGGTAGTGTATATATGTCCATGCCACTCTCTCACTTTGTCAAAGCTTACCCTTCCCCCTCCCCATATCCTCAAGTCCATGCTCTAGTAGGTCTGTGTCTTTATTCCTGTCTTACCCCTAGGTTCTTCATGACCTTTTTTTTCTTAGATTCCATATATATGTGTTAGCATATGGTATTTGTTTTTCTCTTTCTGACTTACTTCACTCTGTATGTCAGACTCTAGGTCCATCCACCTCACTACAAATATCTCAATTTCGTTTCTTTTTATGGCTGAGTAATATTCCATTGTATATATATGCCACATCTTCTTTATCCATTCATCTGTTGATGGACACTTAGGTTGTTTCCATCTCCGGGCTATTGTAAATAGAGCTGCAATGAACATTTTGGTACATGACTCTTTTTGAATTATGGTTTTCTCAGGGTATATGCCCAGTAGGGGGATTGCTGGGTCATAAGGTAGTTCTATTTGGAGTTTTTTAAGGAACCTCCATACTGTTCTCCATAGTGGCTGTACCAATTCACATTCCCACCAGCAGTGCAAGAGTGTTCCCTTTTCTCCACACCCTCTCCAGCATTTATTTTTTCTAGATTTTTTGATGATGGCCATTCTGACTGGTGTGAGATGACATCTCATTGTTGTTTTAATTTGCATTTCTCTAACGATTAATGATGTTGAGCATTCTTTCATGTGTTTGTTGGCAATCTGTATATCTTCTTTGGAGAAATGTCTATTTAGGTCTTCTGCCCATTTTTGGATTGGGTTGTTTGTTTTATTGTTATTGAGCTGCAAAGCTGCTTATAAATTTTGGAGATTAATCCTTTGTCAGTTGCTTCATTTGGAAATATTTTCTCCCATTCTAAGGGTTGTCTTTTGGTCTTGTTTATGGTTTCCTTTGCTGTGCAAAAGCTTTTAAGTTTCATTAGATCCCATTCGTTTATTTTTATTTCCATTTTTCTAGGAGGCGGATCAAAAAGGATCTTGCTGTGATTTATGTCATAGAGTGTTCTGCCTATGTTTTCCTCTAAGAGTTTGATAGTGTCTGCCCTTAAATTTAGGTCTTTAATCCATTTTGAGCTTATTTTTGTGTATGGCATTAGGGAGTGATCTAATCTCATACTTTTACATGTACCTGTCCAGTTTTCCCAGCACCACTTATTGAAGAGGCTGTCCTTTCTCCACTGTACATTCCTGCCTCCTTTATCAAAGATAATGTGACCATATGTGCGTGGGTTTATCTCTGCACTTTCTATCCTGTTCCATTGATCTATTTTTCTGTTTTTGTGCCAGTACCATACTGTCTTGATTACTGTAGCTTTGTAGTGTAGTTTGAAGACAGGGAGCCTGATTCCTGCAGCTCCGTTTTTCTTTCTCAAGATTGCTTTGGCTACTCGGGGTCTTTTGTGTTTCCATAAAAATTGTGAAATTTTTTGTTCTAGTTCTGTGAGAAATACCAGTGGTAGTTTGATAGGCATTGCATTGAATCTGTAGATTGCTTTGTGTAGTATAGTCATTTTCACAATGTTGATTCTTCCAATCCAAGAACATGGTATATCTCTCCATCTATTTGTATCATCTTTAATTTCTTTCATCAGTGTCTTATAATTTTCTGCATACAGGTCTTTTGTCTCCTTAGGTAAGTTTATTCCTAGATATTTTATTCTTTTTGTTGCAATGGTAAATGGGAGTGTTTTCTTGATTTCATTTTCAGATTTTTTGTCATTAGTGTATAGGAATGCCAGAGATTTCTGTGCATTAATTTTGTATCCTGCTACTTTACCAAATTCGTTGATTAGCTCTATTAGTTTTCTGGTAGCATCTTTAGGATTCTCTATGTAGAGTATCATGTCATCTGCAAACAGTGACAGCTTTACTTCTTCTTTTCTGATTTGGATTCCTTTTATTTCCTTTTCTTCTCTGATTGCTGTGGCTAAAACTTCCAAAACTATGTTGAATAAGAGTGGTGAGAGTGGGCTTCATCTTTGATTCACTCATTCTTATATTTTCATAAATATTTTCAGACCTTCACCAAATGGGCTTACCAAAGACTCTAGCCCTGCTGTTTGACGTTCACTGCATGGCATAGGCCAGAGGAAGGGTGAACTGAAAAGAAATTAACAAAAGCAATCAGAATTTTGGAGAAGTCAGAATTAACAAGCGTTTATGATATTGGATAAGTCCTAGCTCCAAAGTAATTTTTAACCATAGCATTTAAATTATTTTTTTTAATTTCTCAAATTATGTACAGCTCCATAGTAGAGACTGAAGGAGGTAGGGTGACTCAGGATAAATCACTTTCCTTCTGAGATGAGTGAGAAATGGGCAGGGGATGGGGTTGGAGAGGTGGCAGTCTTGGAAACCTGAGGGGAGGGTCTTGAATGGGAATTAGGAGTAATAAATTTACTTGAAAATTACAACATATGGTTAAGGACTTGGGCTTTGTCTTTAAGTCTTAGTTCTGCTCCTTATTAGTTGTGTGGTTTTGGACAATTCACTTAAACTCTATGAGTCTGCCTCCTCATATGTGAAGGTGGTACAATAATTTAACTTCATACTGTTGCTTTGAGATTCAAAGGAGATGCTATATGTAAAGCAGTTCATAGTACTGTTCATAGACTGGCATGTAGTAAGTGTTCAATAATGGAAAATGCATTAATATTTAATTCTCAATGTTTATTATGCCCCACCCCTAGGTTTCTCCTTTTATTGAAGTATTTAAAAATGCTGTTTCAGATTTTCCCTTGCTTTTTAGAATTGCTTTAAGAACTTACTGAGGTATAAATTCACACACCATAAAAGTCACCTATTTTAATTATATATTTAAATGAATTTTAGTAAATTTGACAAGCTTTGCAACCATCGCCATAATCCAGTTTAGAACATTTTCATCATAGCCATCAGCAGGAAACCACTAACCTACTTTCCATCTCTGTGGAATTAACTATTTTGGACAATTCATATAATTGGAATCATATAAAATGTGATCTTTTGTGACTGGCTTCTTTCACTTATATGATGTTTTCAAGGTTCATGTTGAAATATCCATGTTGTAGCATCAATAAGTACTTCCTTCCTTTCTATGGCTGAATAATATTCCATTGTGTGGATATACCACATTTTTATCCATTCATCAGTTGATGGGCATGTGAGTTTGTTTCCACTTTTTGGCTATGATGAGTAATACTGCTATGAACATTTATGTGCAGGTCTAATTGTGGTGGCATTACTATTAATATTAGCAGTAGTGTTTACTACTATATCATAATTCACCTGACAGATGCATTGATAACTACAGCAAAACAAAGTAACTAACTTCAGATGCCCGTTAAAGAAGCATCCCGGAAAACAAAACAAAACAAAAAACAATCGGCCTTAAATAAATAAAAAATTGAAAGATCCCTGTAGGAAACCAAGTTTAGTCACAGAATGGATCATCTGAAGACATTTTATTCACATCACCTTTGGGAGAATTCTGAAAACAATGTTTTTGTTTTGTTTTTGTTTTTTAACACCTCAAGTTTTGTCTTATTTCCACTTTTGTAAGATAACCATCTGAATGTCAATAGGGCATACAGTGTCTCAGGATGGTGCAGATTTCCCAGTGATTAATATGGGGTATAAATAATGGTGTCTGAATCTGGGCATCAAAGCCAGGAAGATATATCTTGTGACATTCCTGCCTTTTTTTTTTCCTGGGATACACAAATCAGCCCTTAAAAGAGGAATGCTTTCACACCATTCAGTGGAATGAAATACAGTTCTATGGCAAGCAGGGCTACACAGTGGTTTGTCCACAGCAAAGGCATCCGGTCTTTCTAGGTTCCCAGCTTAGGGGTCATATTCAGTTGCCCTTCACTTAAAGCAATAAGTGAGTTCCTGAAAAGTAAGTGATGCTCATATTGTGGGCCTACTATTGACATATATCAGTACCAACTGTGTGCCCAGCTTGTAGAACTAGTTCTTTAAACAGGGACGCAGGGCTAAATACACACACGCACACACCCACACACTCCAACAGAGAATGATAAAATGCAATGTTATTAAGCTCTAATTTATATGGTACCATAGGATTTCAACAAAAGCAAGGTAGGTTGCAGTATTCAGGTTAAGTAGTCAATGAAATCATATATTTACATTCTCTGTCATTGTAGTTTCTTTGTTTGGTTCCTAGTGCTTGCCCTATTCACATCTTTTATCAGAAGGAAATGAGTTATTCTTTTTTTATTGGGGTGTAGTTGCTTTACAATTTTGTGTTAGTTTCTGCTGTACAGTGAAGTGAATCAGCTATATGTGTACATTTATCCGCTCCTTCTTGAACCTCCCCCCATCATGTGCACCACCATGTGTAAAACAGATAGCTAGTGGGAACCTGCTGGAAATGAGTTATTCTGATTTGAACTGTAATAGTAAAACTCATTGAACAGTGTGCCAAGTCAAAAGGATTCTGTCAGGTAACTGTGGAGCAGGGTTTCTCAAAGTGTGGTCCAAGGAAATTCCTTCAACCAAATAACCTACAGCACATGCTGAAACTGCATGGAAGTTGGGCCCCACAGTAGTCATTTTTATCTCACTCTCCAGGTGATTGTGATACACACTGGTTTGAGAACACCGAAGTGGAGGCCTTGATATTATCTTTGCTTTATCTGCGTCAGTTATCCAAATGTAACTTGATGAAAAGGAGGTGCCTTGACTCCTACAATTTGACTCAGCAAATCTAGCATAATATGCATTAGGCGTATAGTAAGCATTCAGTCACCTGAACTGAAATGCCTGGGATGTTGATTTAGGAGTTTTTAACATATCACCCCAAAATATGCTGCTCTGGCATATTGATTATTTTGAGCTGAAGGCACTTGAGAAATTGCAGATGCAGAAACAGCTCTCTGACCTCCCCTTTTCTACCTAAAAGCAGGTCATAAAATTTCCTATGAGAAAGGTGCTCTCTCTACACCAGGAGAGAAGAACATTCTTATCACTGGAGACTAGAGTCAGTGCTAAAATGGATCTGTACAAACAGACCTTCTGAAATAACCCTTATTTTCCAATAGTTTACCCTATATATTTCTTATTCACTATCCCACAAATTACTTCCCCTAGCCTAAGTCCCTTAGTTTTGCCACATCCCCACAATTTATCATTCTTTGTTTCAAAAGGTATACAAGCTTTTGGGCCTAATGGGTTCTTCGGGTCATCATTTTCCTTTTGAAGGCTCCTGTGTGCATGTAAAACTATTAAATAAAATTTGTATGCTTTTCTCATTTTACACTGTCTTAGGTCAGTTTAATACTTAGGCTCAGCCAGAAAACTTAGGAGGGTAGAATGAAATTTTTTCTTTCCTACAATTATTTATAATTCTATTATTGGAATTGTATAGAGTATCTTCAGGGCTAATGTTCTATAGGGGAGGTAGGAAGAATGCCGGTAAAGAAATGGGAAACTCACATCAGAAAAAAGGCATTTTATTAAGTGAAAAGTATCTGTAAGTTTAATAAATTTGAACTCACAGCAAACCAACCAACAAACAAACTTTTGCAAGTAAGTCAGATTTTGTTTATAAAGGAAAGGGGGGGTCCCTCAAAACCAAAGGAAAATAATTGAGCCCTTGGCTCGCACTTTTAAGTTTCTGAATTTGTCTTTGAAAGGACATAGCTTTTTAAAACATCAAGGACTCTAGCTGTTAAGAACCACACAACACAAAAAAAGATTTCAGCCTGTAATTAAAGTATTATTAAAAAAGAGAGAAGAAACCAAAGAGGTGGCACTGGTAGCATAACACTGAGTAGAGAGGGGGTAAGAACTGAGTATGAATAGAATGGAATGGGTTGGGGAGGGAGGAGAGCATGTCTAGCAATGAAAACAAAAAGAAAAACATAGATGGAATAGAAAACAGAGGTAAAAGGAAAACAGTTTGTAGTAGGAAGCTTGGAAGAAAGTGACTAAGAGGGAAACCATGGCAGAGACCCAAGCATTTCATATGCCCCAGCAAAAAAAAAAAAAAAAAATGACTACTCAGGAATGCAAGAAAGCAAGCTGACCCTCAACTGCTTTTAGGCAAGCTACCGAGTGTAGCACAAAGGCTTACCAAGAGAAGCCTCTTGGCCAAAAGTAGAACTAAACCCCATGATGTGCCTGAAATCCCCACCATTAAACTCATTATTTGGGTTAAGGTGTTGTATTTCCAGGTGTCATTCCTTAAAGAGCAATTTAAATTGACTGGAAGGGTTAAAATACCTACAGCTTTGTTATGGGAAATGGACCCTTCACAGAAAGTCTTTTAGAATACTTTTAAATGTGCCCGCTATTCTAGAGGAATGAAGCATAACATGATATGACCTGCCCAGCCTCATCTCTTCCTAATCCCTACCCCCTTGCTCATTACACTCCAGCCATAAATGAACACACATTCGTGCTCCTGTACCTTTTTATGTACCATTCCCTCTGCTGAAAATGCCCGCCTCCTACCTTTCTACCAACCTAAGCTCAAAAATGTCTCCTCTGTGAAGCTTTCCTTGTGTTGCCTTCTCCTGTACTTCCACTGCAATTTGCATATGCCTAACGTTGAGCAATGCTGTTAATGTATTGTAATTAGTAGTTTCAGTATCTGTGTTCCTTTCTAGATCATAGTTTCATGCTCCTAAAACAACTGATGCTTTCATAATCATGTGTATCACATGGTAGAGGTGGTACTGTGCTTAAAATCTGGGGCACTGGAGTCAGAGAAACTTGGATTAGAATTCCTGTTCTGGCATTTCCTAGCTGGGTGATCTTGGATAAATTACATAATTTCTCTGAGCCTCAGTTTTGTTTAAAAAACAGGGTTAACAACAAAAACAATAATGTCCAATAGTATTATGGAGAGATTTAAATAAAATATTGCATGTGCATGAAAGTCCTTAGTCTGCTCAGATGTTTTAAGCCTCCTTCTATGGAAAAATACAAAAGAAACAGGGCTAGGAGTCAACAATATTGAGTGCTGTTTTGAGTTTCTACACTGAATCACTTTTTAATCCCAGCAAGTTACTAAAACTCCTATTTTTCGTATTTCCTACAAACATCATCAAAAGACTGGTCTCCCATCTTCCTTATGTGACCACTGAGTTTAAACAGGGAGTAAACTAGAAGGAGATTGTAGCTTCTCAGAGTGAGGTAGCTGAGAAATGCCAGGTGTTGCTGTGGCCATCTGAGAAATAGCCAATAATCTTAATCAAAATTGTTACCATATCTTGAGGGCTAACTTCTAATGTGCTCAGGCACTAAGCCAAGTATTTTATTTATAGTTCTCTGTTTTTCATCATGGATAAGCAATGCATATAAGTTGGGCAGACATGCAATGAGAGTATTCAAGTATGGAATTGGGTAGCCTGAGGGTATATGACTCTATTCTTCAGTAGCATCTTTTGCTTTCTTGTAGAATTATTTTTTTTATTTTGTCTTTTATTCTCTCACTGTTCCTCTAGACTTTTTTTTTTCAAAGCAATAAGAAGAGAACTATACCTTCAATCATTGTTTGAAGTCCTGTTCAAGTCTGGAAGCTAGTTCAGAGGGAAAGCTATAAATGTTGAAACACCAGCTCTGTAAAAACAGCCAAAAGCACCTTCTTACTGGAGTGAGGTTACGGTTAAGGTATGATTAGTAGTAACACATACATTAGCAATTAGAAAGTCAGCAGAATGGAGACGTGAACAAAAGACCATCTGTTATGAGAGAAATATCCAACCCTCAAAATCAGTAGGTAATAGATGCTCTCTTCTTGAAACATAATAAATAGTTAAAGAATAACAAAAGAATGTCTTGTTGCCTGCTAAAAATACTCTTGGGAATTCCCCCAAAAGAGCTGCACAATAATAATAAAAGTTCTGATTTCTTAAAAATTGAGCTAGGAATAAGAACTGACAACAGTTTTCCTCTGACCTTATTCCCATGTTCAGGGACTCCCTCAAAAGTAATTGTAGACCTCAACTGTTAATTGTTAAAGAGAGCGATTT
This sequence comes from Aethalodelphis obliquidens, assembly GCF_003676395.1. Taxonomy (NCBI): domain Eukaryota; kingdom Metazoa; phylum Chordata; class Mammalia; order Artiodactyla; family Delphinidae; genus Aethalodelphis; species Aethalodelphis obliquidens. Next base: position 1,217,088 of record NW_020838058.1, on the reverse strand, counting down.
CTGATTATGATTACAATAGACTTTGAATTTAAAAATATCTTTAACTCACATATGAAAATCACATGAAGGATATTTGGTTTACCTCCTGAATGTAGCAGACCATGAAGAGTCATAGGGGCTCCTGGAGAGCAGGGACAAGGGTCCAGACTTTGGAGCCAGAGAAACCTGAGTGTTAAAGTTGTGTCTTCCCCACTTCATGTGGGACCCCGGGCAGTTTTTTAATTTCATTAAACCTGTTTCCTTCTCTATAAAGCGGAAGTAATATTTCCCAGCTCATAGTGTTATTGCAGGGTTTAAAGGAAATAATGCAATCAAGCATTTAGCCCAGTGCTACTGCCGCTGTTGTTTTTGTTTTGTTGTTGTTGCTGTTGTTGATGGTGGTGGTGTTATTCCTGTGACAAAATTTTGGGCAGGATAGACCAGAGGGTTATCCCGAATGACAGTCTGATGTCTTTACTTAATGGAGGCAGATTGATCTGAGATCCGTAAGATGAGGATTAATAATATTAATATTCACTACACAGGGCTATGTGAATGCAAGGAGCTGATGGAGGTAAAACAGCACAGTACCTGGCATGTAGTAAGCACTCAATAAACGTTAGCTACTATTATTATTATTTAGCACAGTGACACATAGGCTTTTGAATGGTATTGGCTCTTACTGTTACTCCCAAGAATACCCCTGTTCACCGTTTGATTATCAGAGGGCAGAGATTCCCCAGCATTGGCTAGTGTCTGAGGAAAACCTACACTGCTGCTAGACTTGAGCATTGACTCAGCAAGGTGGACAGAGCAGAGGTAAAAGAAATGATACCTCTTATATAATATAGATTAGATATGGGAGAATGAGGACTTCATGCTAAATTAAGGTGACCATGCATATATTTAAAGATGTTCCATCCCTATCTTAGCATATCCATTTTTTTCACATCATTTATCATGGTTGTTAGAACAGTGTCAGCAGGTTTCTAAGAGAGAGCCACACTGCAAAATAAGCTGACGTCCTGTTCTCTTCAGTTTTAATCTAATTGTCAGATCTAACTTGGAGAGGTAGACTTGAATCATTTTGAGATAACCTATGTGTACATTCCACAAATCCCTTGAGATGTACTCAAGTAAAAGTCCTGGTTTGCATTCAATTCTAGTGCAAGGTCAGTGCCTCCAACACAGCTGTCATTCCAATCCTTTCATGCTTATTTCCTCAGCAAGACTGTTGATGTTAATTCTAGGGTGCTGTGGCTCCAGGACCATCTAAGGGACTGAGCAGATCAGGGAAAGCTATACTGAGGAAGAGATCTTCACACTTTTATCCCCATAAATCAGCTTAAAAAAATCTAAACAGTCTGTGAGAATGGAGGGAAAACCCATTCTTGGGTATGATCCTGGGAGTTTTTGGTGGCTGTGGAGCTTGTAAACAAATGAGATAGCTAAGGAACTGAGGACCTCTCCTCTGTCCGCCTTTCTGGGTTGTTGCTCAGTCCGTCAGCAGTACAGGGTTTCCCAAAACACCAGCCAGGGCTGAGGGCATCTCTGCCACTGGTACTTATTTAGTGAACAGGAGGATTCTCAGAAGATTGTTTCAGGAGGCTCAAATATTTAAGGTAGAGTTCATCTGTTTTCATTTACCACAACTGCTCTCATTCTGTTAAATTTACTTGTTCTTTAGATGATTTTGTTCATGACTAGACTGGACTTCCCAAGGCAGTATGTGGGCATTTGCCTGTGGTAAGTTAACCTGAGCCTCCTTCTTCCCTTGATTCCTTCCTTTTCCCCCATTTATTCAAGTAGTAAATAATATTTGAGTGTATACCTACCATATGACAGACAGAGGGTGGGGATGGAGATACATTATGGCAATTAAAACATGCATGGCCCTTGCCGTTGGCTAGTCAGTACAGTTAAGATATGAGCATTGATAGCAGTCATTCAATTCTAGAAAGTGACCAGTGAATGGAGGCCTCCCTAATGCACATTTCTGAACACTTTATATGTTATTCTTATCCTTTATGAGATTTATGTTCTCTTTTCTCTTGAGGAACTTTTAAGAAATCTAAATAACATATTTAGATGCAGAATACTATATATATATTATATACACACACACACACACACACACACACACACACACACACACATATATATATATATATATATATACATTTTATAGATTTGAAATATGTATAGTCCAAGGTTACTGAAACTCTTGTAAAGATAGGCAGCCAGCATGTGGGGGAATGAGGGGATTTAAGAAATGTGACTGGTTCCAAACAGTTTACTTAGTCTTACTCTGATACAAGAGAAAATCAAGATGAACCAGATTATAATCTTTAATTTCTGAAGATACTACTATTTTACTTTCTAAGTGCCCCTTTTCTAAAGATTTCCCAGTGACATGTGCTAAATGACTTATGGATACATCTTTCCCCTCTCTATCTTAATGAATGGCTCAATCAAGAAGCAGAATACATTTAAAACTTAAGTGATGTCCACCTCCACACTCCAAGTTACTAGGGAAATAAGAAAAGTCTTTTTGTGGATATCTCAGGCTCGCCTGGCTTTCATCTCTGTGATCATTAATGGGGGCTAACACCCATGGGTAGATGGCATAAGAGACTGCTTGTTAAAGAGGATGTGAGAGGTGCTGAAAGTTTCAGTGGTCAGCCTCCTCACAAACAGAAACCTCTCCCATTTCAGTGACTACTTTGAGGTCTATGTAAGTCTATATTTGAATGTCAAATAGCTGCCCTGAGAGGGCAGCACCACATAGTCTCATTCCTTGGAGGAGATGGTTAGTGGGCTAGTAGATTTTTCCCCTGTGGAGAAGGACTCAGAAAAGGTCCAAAATCTGAAATGCCTTCAGGTGGTTTTCTACAGTTTTAAGATCAGTGGATGCTAAGGCCACTGAATCTTGGTACCTCTTGACACCATCTGCAAGTTGAGTTATATATACATGAAAATAAAAAAAAAACATAGGGCACTAAGTTAGAGGGAAATGAACATGAAAAGGAGATAGAATGTGAGTAACCTAAGGCAACCTTTCTTATTTTATAATTTTGTTAAGCTGACACTGCCCTCCTTTATAGAGCTAATCACAGTATAACAATCAGAGTCCTTGAGTTTTGTGTCTCTCTTGCTCCAGTTGACTGTAAGCCCTTGGAAGGTAGGAACCCAGATTTTAGTAGTTTTTTTTTTAATCACTTGTCCCTAGGTATGGCCTGATACATGATAAATGTTCAATAAATTTTGGGTGAAAAAAAAGAATGTCATTTCAGGTTTCTGAAACTTTTGAATCTTCTCTCACATTCTTTATTCTGGTCAAATGTCTAATCAGATGTCTTCCCTGACCACCCTATCTAAAATTGTACATTCATGCTCCAGTGCTTTAACTTACTTGCTTTACTTGCTTTATTTCGCTCTATAGCAATTACCACTCCCTGAAATTATATTATATAATTAATTCTTATTCTGTGTATTGTCTCTCTCCTCTGCTAGAATCTAACTTTCATAATGACAGGGACTTCGTTTGCTTATTCACTGCTGAATCCCCAGTACTTAGAATAGTGTCCAACACAAAATAGCATCTCAATAAATATTTGATGAAGAATGTACCAGCAGTTCTAGGGATGGGCTCCCAAATAGTTTTACTCCATTAATTTTTGTTAAATTAGGATTCCAAAGAACATCCAATAAGTTTGGAAGACAATATTAAGCACAGACCCTTAGGCAGAGAAAAATTTCTTCTAATTCCAGGTTTCATTACTTCAAATAGTCAATAAAATGATAAGAAGAATAAAAAAAACTAGAGCAGACATTGAGTAAGAAATCCTCTTGGCAGCATCAGTATATTATGTTTTTATTTTACTAGGGCAGGTAGTAGTTGTAAGTGCTTGTTTATTTCAAGAGTGGCATTATTTAAATTAATTTACTAGTTACAACCCTGCCTAAAAGTGATTTTTCCCATTTCAATTATCTTCATTTTCTGAAATATTTTCAAGGACATTGACTTCATGCTGAGGATAGAGAACATACTTGAAGAGCTGTATATAGCTCATGACTAACTAAAACTGTGCAATGGACCTCTTTATATATTTGGCAATTATTATACTTCTTTAAAATAAGATCAAAGAACAGAAAGAGTATTTTAACACCAAAAGGAGAGTATTTGCCTTGTTTTATTGAATACCCTGCATCTAACAGCTTAATGAGAATAGTCCCTTGTGTCAAATTCAAATTCTCATTTAGCACTTTTCCAAGTCAAATACCTTTCTACCTATCATATAATTTTGCCTTGAAGCATCTTGGCAATGGACAATATAGGGAGACTTCGAATCAAATTCTGCTTTTAATCTAGAACTAGAAATAGTCCCTTCATCTTCCAGGCTTATCTTTACATGATATGTATGTTACACTTTCTTTTTCAGAAGTCCACCCTCTGGGTTTAGTTATGGACACTATCAAGTACAGACATATATAAACTTGTGCTTTTACAATGTTTCAAGTAGCACAAGAGAAGATAGTAGTGTATGACCATGATGTGAACAGAAATAATAGCACAAAATTCTGTGTGTGGAATAGGACATGATTAAATAACAAAAAATGATGTAAGAATCAAATTATTGCCTAGAGGTACTTAGAGGTTTGGAAACAGGTAAGGAGTGAATGTTGATAACAAAGACTGGGAAAATTAGGTGTTACTGGTTTTCTTGTTGTTTGGGGAAAGTGATGTTTTCTGAAAGATTCACTGGTTGAGCAGAAGGTATGTAATTCTACAAACAAAAGCAAAGAGAGGCATCTTTACCATTAACTGCAAGCTTTTACAACTCTCTCTTCAATTTCCTTGTAACAGCTTCTGGGAGGTGTGTCGGGTGGTGTTCAGTAAGAGAAGACAGCATATTGATGTTGACAGAGATGAAGTAGTTATAAACTTGGCAAGGGATTCTTATTAGTTGTTATCTGTCTAACTTCTTTCCAACTTCTGCTGATTTGTGAGTAGAGTTGCTATGTTGTTTTTCACACTTTTTCTTTGCTTTTCTTTGGTAGCAGGGATGATGCCTTTTTTTGTTTGTTTGTTTGGATGGAAAAGTGTTTTCTATGCCTATTGCTATCACATCAGGCTTTTCCTTAACCATTTCTTCTCTGTGGTGACATTTGAAAATGAACTTGCAATGTTTTCCACCGTGTATTGTAGGGGGATTATAGACAAAAACTCTTTTAAGGGGCTTCCCTGGTGGCGCAGTGGTTAAGAATCTGCCTGCCAATTCAGGGGACACAGGTTCGAGCCCTGGTCTGGGAAGATCCCACATGCCGTGGAGCAACTAAGCCCGTGAGCCACAACTACTGAGCCTGCACTCTAGAGCCCACGTGCCACAACTACTGATGCCCACATGCCTAGAGCCTGTGCTCCTCAACAAGTAAAACCACCGCAATGAGAAGCCAACGCACTGCAACAAAGAGTAGCCCCCGCTCGCCACAACTAGAGAAAGCCCCCGCACAGCAACCAAGACCCAACACAGCCAAAAATAAATAAATTAAAGAAAAATTATTTTAAGGGATCTTGTTTTTTTCCTGCTTAGAACTGTTATCAGTTTCACACACTCTTAATCTTCTTATCTTTAAGTAGGATCCAGGAAGAAAAGAGAGAAGGAGTCTCAAAACATATTTTTCTAGTTTTCCTTGACTATTATCCAAGGAGGAAGTAAAACTCACTTACATAAGACAAGTAAATCCTTTATTATGATTTTATTTGAAAACTTATAACTCTAATTGTTACTCAGTCTTGTCATTAGGACCACTTTAAAAAAAAATTTCAAGTGGAAATTATTTCCTCTGCCCTCAAGTAGCTGGGCTGTTATACTTTCCTTAACCAGTAGGCTGACCAGACTTTATCTTTGACTTCAGCATATTTCTGGCCTGCCCTTAAATGACAAATTAGTCTTAAAAGCCCATGGAATTAATGTTGAAAATGGTTCCTTTTTTTTTTTCTATTAGCTCAACAATAGTGCACTATTCCCTATGCCCTTTTCCTCTTTTTGGGTACAGTGGCTATAAATTAGATTTTATTTCTTTTTTGTAAATTAATAATTTCTTTTTGGCTGCATAGGATTTCTTTTCTTTTTTGTTTTTTGAATTTTATTTTATTTTTTAGACAGCAGATTCTCATTAGTTATCCATTTTATACATATTAGTGTATATATGTCAAACCCAATCTCCCAGTTCATCACACCACCACCACCACTGCCCCCACCCCCCGCCACTTTCACCCCTTGGTGTCCATATGTTTGTTCTCTACATCTGTGTCTCAATTTCTGCCCTGCAAACCGGTTCATCTGTACCATTTTTCTAGGTTCCACATATATGCATTACCATATGATATTTATTTTTCTCTTTCTGACTTACTTCACTCTGTATGACAGTCTCTAGATCCACCCACATCTCTAAAAAGACATGGGTCATCACCCAATTTCATTCGTTTTTATGGCTAAGTAATATTCCATTGTATATACGTACCACATCTTCTTTATCCATTTGTCTGTCGATGGGCACTTAGGTTGCTTCCATGTCCTGGCTATTGTAAATAGTGCTGCAGTAAACATTGGGGTGCATATGTCTTTTTGAATTATGGTTTTCTCTGGGTATATGCCAAATAGTGGGATTACTGGATCATAGGGTAATTCTATTTTTAGTTTTTTAAGGAACTTCCACACTGTTCTCCATAGTGGCTGTATCAATTTACATTCCCACCAACAATGCAAGAGGATTCCCTTTTCTCCACATCCTCTCCAGCATTTGTTGTTTGTGGATTTTCTGATGATGCCCATTCTAACTGATGTGAGGTGATACCTCATTGTAGTTTTGATTTGCATTTCTCTAATAATTAGTGACGCTGAGCAGCTTTTCATGTTCTTCTTGGCCATCTGTATGTCTTCTTTGCAGAAATGTCTATTTAGCTCTTCGGCCCATTTTTGGATTGAGTTGTTTGTTTTATTAATATTGAGCTGCATGAGCTATTTATATATTTTGGAGATTAATCCTTTGTCCGTTGATTTGTTTGCAACATTTTCTCCCATTCTGAGGGTTGTCTTTTCATCTTGTTTGTAGTTTCCTTTGCTGTGAAAAAGATTTTAAGTTTCATTAGGTCCCATTTGTTTATTTTTGTGTTTATTTCCATTACTCTAGAAGGTGGATCAAAAAAGAACTTGGTGTGATTTATGTCAAAGAGTGTTTTTCCTATGTTTTCCTCTAAGAGTGTTATAGTGTCCAGTCTTACATTTAAGTCTTTAATCCATTTTGAGTTTATTTTTGTGTATGGTGTTAGGGAGTGTTCTACTTTCATTCTTTACATGTAGCTGTCCAGTTTTCCCAGCACAACTTATTGAAGAGACTGTCTTATTTCCATTGTATATCCTTGCCTCCTTTATCATAGATTAGTTGACCGTAGGTACGTGGGTATATCTCTGGGCTTTCTATCCTGTTCCATTGATCTATATTTCTGTTTTTGTGCCAGTACCATATTGTCTTGATTACTGTAGCTTTGTAGTATAGCCTGAAGTCAGGGTGTCTGATTCCTCCAGCTCTGTTTTTTTCTCTTAAGACCACTTTGGCTATTTGGAGTCTTTTGTGTCTCCATACAAATTTTAAAATTTTTTTGTTCTAGTTCTGTTAAAAATGCCATTGGTAATTTGATAGGGATTGCATTGAATCTGTAGATTGCTTTGGGTAGTATAGTCATTTTCACAATACTGATTCTACCAATCCAAGAACATGGTATATCTCTCCATCTGTTTCTATCATCTTTAATTTCTTTCATCAGTGGCTTATAGTTTTCTGCATACAGGTCTTTTGTCTCCGTAGGTAGGTTTATTCCTAGGTATCTTATTCTTTTTGTTGCATTGGTAAATGGGAGTGTTTCTTTAATTTCTCTTTCAGATTGTTCATCATTAGCGTATAGGAATGCAAGAGATTTATGGGCATTAATTTTGTATCCTGCAACGTTACCAAATTCATTGATTAGCTCTAGTACTTTTCTGGTAGCATCTTTAGGATTCTCTATGTATAGTATCATGTCATCTGCAAACAGTAACAGTTTTACTTCTTCTTTTCCAATTTGTATTGCTTTTATTTCTTTTTCTTCTCTGATTGCTGTGGCTAGGACTTCCAAAACTATGTTGAATAGTAGTGGTGAGAATCAATATCCTTGTCTTGCTCCTGATCTTAGAGGAAATGCTTTCACTTTTCACCATTGAGAAGGATGTTTGCTGTGGGTTTGTTGTATATGGCATTTATTATGTTGAGGTAGGTTCACTCTATGCCCACTTTCTGGAGAGTTTTTATCATAAATGTGTGGTGAATTTTGTCAGAAGCTTTTTCTGCATCTATTGATATGATCATATGGTTTTTATTCTTCAATTTGTTAATATGGTGTATCACATTGATTGATTTGTGTATATTGAAGAATCCTTGCATCCCTGGGATAAATCCCACTTGATCAAGGTGTATGATCCTTTTAATGTTTTGTTGGAATCTGTTTGCTAGTATTTTTTTTGAGGATTTTTGCATCTGTATTCATCAGTGTTATTGGTCTCTAATTTCCTGTTTTTGTAGTATCTTTGTCTGGTTTGGTATCAGGGTGATGGTGGCCTCACAGAATGAATTTGGGAGTGTTCCTTCCTCTGGAATTTTTTGGAAGAGTTTGAGAAGCATGGGAGTTAACTCTTCTCTAAATGTTTGTTAGAATTCACCTGTAAAGCCATCTGGTCCTTTACTTTTGTTGCTTTGAAGATTTTAAATCACAGTTTCAGTTTCATTACTTGTGATCAGTCTGTTCATATTTTCTATTTCTTCCTGGTTCAGTATTGGAAGCTTATACCTTTCTAAGAATTTGTCCATTTCTTCCAGGTTGCCCATTTTATTGCCATAGAGTTGCTTGTAGTAGTCTCTTAGGATGCTTTGTATTACTGCAGGATCTGTTGTAACCTCTCCTTTTTCATTTCTAATTTTATTGATCTGATTCCTTTCCCTCTTTTTCTTCATGAGTCTGCCTAATGGTTTATCAATTTTGTTTATCTTCTCAAGGAACCAGCTTTTAGCTTTATTGATATTTTCTATTCTTTTCTTTCTTTCTATTTCAGTTATTTCTGCTCTGGTCTTTTTGGTTTCTTTCCTTCTACTAACTTTGGGTTTTGTGTGTTCTTCTTTTTCGACTTTCTTTAGGTGTAAAGTTAGATTGTTTATTTGAGATGTTTGTTGTTTCTTTAGGTAGGATTGTATTGCTCTATACTTCCCTCTTAGAACTACTTTTGCTGCATTCCATAGGTTTTGGATCATCGTGTTTTCATTATCATTCGTCTCTAGGTATTTTTGGATATCCTCTTTGATTTCTTCAGTGATCTCTTGGTTATTTAGTAACGTATTGTTTAGCCTCCATGTGTTTGTGTTTTTTACATTTTTTTCTCTGTACTTGATTTCTCATCTCATAGCATTGTGGTCAGAATAGATGCTTGATATGATTTCAATTAGCTTAAATTTAATGAGGCTTGATTTGTGACCCAAGATGTGATGTATCCTGGAGAATGTTCTGTGCACATTGAGAAGAAAGTGTAATCTGCTGTTTTTGGATGGAATGTCCTATAATTATCAATTAAATCTATCTGGTCTATTGTATCATTTAAAGCTTGTGTTTCCTTCTTAATTTTCTGTTTGGGTGATCTGTCCATTGGTGTAAGTGAGCTGTTAAAATCCCCCACTGTTTTTGTGCTACACTCGACTTCCGCTTTTACAGCTGTTAGCAGTTGCCTTATGTATTGAGGTGCTCCTATGTTGGGTGCATATATATTTATAATTGTTATATATTCTTCTTGGATTGATCCCTTGATTATTATGTAGTGTCCTTCCTTGTCTCTTGTAACATTCTTTATTTTAAGATCTATTTTATCTGATATGAGCACTGCTACTCCAGCTTTCTTTTGATTTCCATTTGCATGGAATATCTTTTTTCATCCCCTCATTTTCAGTCTGTATGTGTCCCTAGGTCTGAAGTGCATCTCTTGTATACAGCATATATACGGGTCTTTTTTATTGTATCCATTCAGCCAGTCTGTGTCTTTTGTTGGAGCATTTAATCCATTTGCGTTTAAGACAATTATCGATATGTATATTCCTATTACTATTTTCTTAAGTGTTTTGGGTTTGTCATTTTAGGTCTTTTCTTTCTCTTGTATTTCCTACCTCGTGAAGTTCCTTTAGCATTTGTTGTAAAGCTGTTTGGGTGGTGCTGACTTCTCTTAGCTTTTTTGCTTGTCGGTAAAGGTTTTAATTTCTCCATTGGATCTGAATGAGATCCTTGCCTGGTACAGTAATCCTGGTTTTAGGTTTTTCCCTTTCATCACTTTAAATATGTCCTGCCACTCCCTTCTGGCTTGCAGAGTTTCTACTGAAAGATCAATTGTTAACTTTATGGGGATTCCATTGTATGTTATTTGTTGCTTTTTCTCTTGCTGCTTTTAATATTTTTTTCTTTGTATTTAATTTTTGATGGTTTGATTAATATGTCCTTGGATGTATCCCGTATGGGACTCTCTGCACTTCCTGGACTTGATTGACTATTTCCTTTCCCATATTAAGGAAGTTTTCAACTATAATCTCTTCAAATATTTTCTTGGGTCCTTTCTCTCTCTCTTCTCCTTCTGGGACCCCTATCATGCGAATGTTGTTATGTTTTATGTTGTTCCAGAGGTCTCTTAGGCTGTCTTCATTTCTTTTCATTCTTTTTTCTTTATTCTGTTCCACAGCAGTGAATTCCACCATTCTGTCTTCCAGGTCACTTATCCATTCTTCTGCCTCAGTTATTCTGCTATTGATTCCTTCTCGTGTATTTTTCATTTAAGTTATTGTATTATTCATCTCTGTTTTTTTGTTCTTTAATTCTTCTAGGGCTTTGTTGAACATTCCTTGCATCTTCTCGCTATTTGCCTCCATTCTTTCTCCAAAGTCCTGGATCATCTTCACTATCATTATTCTGAATTCTTTTCTCTGGAACATTGCCTATCTCCACTTCATTTAGTTGTTTTTCTGGGGTTTTGTCTTGTTCCTTCATCTGGTACATAGTGCACTGCCTTTTCATCTTGTCTCTCTTTCTGTGAATGTGGTTGTAGTTCCACAGGCTGCAGGATTTTATTTCTTCTTGTTTCTGCTCTCTGCCCTCTGGTGGATGAGGCTATCTAAGAGGCTTGTGCAAGTTTCCTGATGGGAGGGACTGGTGATTGGTAGAGCTAGCTCTTGCTCTGGTGGGAAGAGCTCAATAAAACTTTAATCTGCTTGTCTGCTGATGGGTGGCTCTTGGTTCCCTCCCTGAGGTGAGGCCTGTTGTGTTCCAACACTGGAGCCTACCTGGGCTGTTTGGTGGGGCTCATGGCAGACCCTTGGTGGGCTCATGCCAAGGAGTACTTCCCAGAACTTCTGCTGCCAGTGTCCTTGTCCTCATGGTGAGACACAGCCACCCCCTACCTCTGCAGTGGACCCTCCAACACTAGCAGGTAGGTCTGGTTCCGTCTCCTGTGGCATCACTGCTCCTTCCCCTGGGTCCTGATGAGCACATTACTTTGTGTGTGCCCTCCAAGAGTGGAGTGTCTGTTTCCCCCAGTCCTGTTGAGGTCCTGCAATCAAATCCTGCTAGCCTTCAAAGTCTGAATCTCTAGGAATCCCTCCTCCTGTTGCCGGACCCCCTGGTTGGGAAGCCTGACTTGAGGCTCAGAACCTTCACTCCAGTGGGTTGACTTCTGTGGTATAAGTGTTCTCCAGTTTGCAAGTCACCCACCCAGCAGTCATGGGATTTGATTTTATTGTGATTGCGCCCCTCATCCGGTCACACTCTGGCTTCTCCTTTGTCTTTGGATGTGGGGTATCTTTTTTGGTGAGTTCCAGTGTCTTTCTATCGATGATTCTTCAGCAGTTAGTTGTGATTCTGCTGCTCTCGCAAGAGGGAGTGGGAGCACGTCCTTCTACTCCACCATCTTGAACCAATCTAGATTTTATTTCTTAAAGCACAAAAGAATCACCTTGATCACAGCATGGAACTTATTAGGTTATGTTACTTCAAAAGAAAATAATAAAAACAAATTGTGTAAGGGTGTTCATAAGTTATTTTACAAGGCAAAGTCATTCACAAATGGTTGCCCATATTTCTTATAGTCCCTCCCTTTTCACCTTCTCAGGAATCCATTATTAGCCACAAAATTCTTTCATATTTGGCTAAAGGTGTTTTATGAAAAAAAAAGTGTTGTTTAAATAACTGCAGCTGGGACTTCCCTGGTGATCCAGTGGTTTGGATTCCATGCTCCCAAGGCAGGGGGCCCAGGTTCGATCCCTGGTCAGGGAACTAGATCCTCCATGCTGCAACTAACAGCCCACATGCTGCAATTAAAAGATCCCACATGCTGCAACAAAGGTCCTGCATGCTACAACTAAGACCTAGCACAGCCAAATAAATAAATAAATAAATGAATAGCTGCAGCTGTTTCTGTAGTCAAGGTGGGAAGAAGAACAAAGACAGCTGATTTGTTTGGGGAAACATATTAATGAGGCTTTCAGTTATGAAGGTAAGACTTTGAGCTGAAAGTAGAGGTTGAAATAAATAGGAGCTAAATTGATCTCCTCTATAAGCATTTTGAATTTTCTCTCAAGCAGCCAGAGACAAGAGTAGGAATCAGGAATCTGTGGAAAAGAGTTAATGGGAGAATGGGCTCCAGAATCATGGCAGATTGTCAATAACAAAACATCACTATGGCAGGAACTTATGTCAATTTTTACAAGTTGATACCTGCTCTGTCCAGTAATCTCCCTCTGCTAGGTCAGCTTAATAGAAAGTCCATTGCATGCAAAAGCACTGTGTTAGTGGTACCTTGAGGGGTCATGCAGAGTGGGTTTCATTGGGTTGGCCAAAAAGTTCATTCTGATTTTAAATAAACATGAAAGACACATTTTCATTTTCACCAAGAACTTTATTGAGCAACATATTCAACGTTTTGTTCTGCTACCCTCTGCCATTTTTCAGGCAACTTCATAATTCCATCTTCCCACAATTTTTTATCTTTTTGAGTAAAGAACTGTTCCCGTTGCCTTTTACAGTCTTCCAGGGAATTGAATTTTTTCCATTAAGAGAGCTTTGTAAAGACCAAAATAAGTGGCAATCTGAAGATGCAGTGTCTGGTTAATACGGCAGAGGAATCAGAACTTCCCAGCCAAGCTGAACAGATTTTACCTGTTCATTAAAGAAACATGAGGTCTTGCAGTAGAAGATTATGTGCTTTTTCTTGACTAATTCTGGATACTTTTCACTGAGTGCTGCTTTCACTTGGTCTAATTTGGAGCAATACTTGTTGGAATTAATCGTTTGTTTTTTCTGCAAGGAGCTAATAATACAGAACTCCCTTCCAATCCTACCATATATACAACATCACCTTCTTTGGTTGAAGACCAGCCTTTGGCGTGGTTGCTGGTAGTTCATTTAACTTCCCCATGAACTCTTCTGTTCCGTGTTATTGTACAGTATCCAGTTTTCATTACCTGTCACAATTTGTTTTAAAAACAGAATGTTTTTGTTACATTTAAGTAGGGAATCACATGCAGAAATATGGTCAAGAAGGTTTTTTGTGCTTAAATTATGTGGAACCCAAACATCAAAGTGACTAACATAACCAAGCTGGTGCAAATGATTTTCAGTGCTTGATTTGGATATTTTGAGTATGTCGGCTATCTTGCGTGTGTTATAATGTTGATTGTTCTCAGTTAATGTCTTGATTTGATCACTGTAAACTTCAATTGGTCTACCCAACCATGGAGCATCATAGAGCGAGAAATCTCCAGCAGGAAACTTTGCAAACCACTTTTGACATGTTCAATCAGTTGCAGCACTTCTCCATACACTGCACAAATCTTTTTTTGCGTTTCAGTTGCATTTTTACCTTTCTTGGAATAATAACGCATAATATGCCTAAAATGTTGCTTTTTTTCTTCCATCTTCAATATTAAAATGGCTACACAAAAATTCACCAATTTTAATAAGTTTTTTTAATGCATGCTGGTATGACAGTTGTCACAATACAATCTAACAGAATTGTTTCGAATGAAATTTAAGACAACTAAGTGCTACTGGAGCCATTTTAAGGAAAAAAAACAAATAAACCTTCTGACCAACTCAGTATCTACATGTGGAGTGAGTCAGTGAAGAGAGAGAACAAATATCAGTAATAATAGTGCCAAGATGGCTGAAGTAGATCAAGAACTGAACTAGAAGCTGGAATTCAGAATTAAAGGTATTAGCAACAACTAGGAAAAACAAGAGAATATTGAGAAGAGTGTTGGACTTCCTGCAATTGTATAAGAATAGAGACTTGAATATTTTTCATTTGATATTAAAAGAAAAAGTTAGTCTGGAAGGCTAGAGAACTAAGGACATTAAATATGTGAGGGAGTATGAGCATAAACACACACCCTGGGGACATGGTAAATTTATGAATACTTATATATTTATATTTTATATAATTTTCATTATTGTACTTGGTCAGATTTGCTGTCTTTAAATAAAGTTGTTCAAGATCTGTTTGTAGTACCTTTATATTTTGAGTGCTCCATTTTGTATTTTAGATTTATGAAGTCTATTTATCACTCTATGTCTTTGCTGAAGCACTAGTTATATATTGCTAGCTGTTTTTTATTTGAATTTTCAAATTAATGATTATAATATTACCATTAATTGATGATAAGATCCCTATTAAGCACTGCATTCCCTAGCATGTTCTCTGACACACCTAATCCTCTTCAGAAAGGGAATCATGTTAAAACAAATTTGGGAAACACTAAACCAGAATCTACCAAGAGCAGATTCTCAATTCACATCTATAAAGTAATGGCTCTAAAAGGTATCACAGAGAGAAAAACAAATTTAATCTGGCTTTAAACAGATTTATATGACTGTTGAACTCACTTTTTACCAACTCCTTATTTATATCTTATGGATCTAATGTTCATTAAAACAAAAGAATCCAATGTGTTTTTATATTTTCATTTATTCCCAGAAAAGTAATATAAAAGATCTACTCATTAAAGGGAGAAAAAATTCACATAACTACATTTGTGTTTAATGCATCTTTATACATAGATTATACCAAAAACAAATTGTCCTTTTTATTCCATGAGGAAATTAAATTCAATCTTTTTCCATCTTATACTCTTACTTACGTTTACTGAGCATTTCTTCTCTGTTCTCTTCAATCCAACATTAACTATCTACTCTGTTCCACTGAACGGGTATTACAAAGTATTGCTATGATGCTTTAATATAGTAATGAAGTTTCCCTTTCTGTGTATGGGTCCCTCATTTCTAAATCCAGTGCCTCATGTAGCTTATATGGCTCCCTCCACTAACCATGGTCCCATGAAAGTTCATGAAGCATAATTTTCATTCTTTTGGTGATGAGGCAAAACCAAAAATAACTAAAAGGAATTTGACCAATGTCTATGAGAAAGGCACTTTACCTTAACTTAGGGCTTCTTATTTCTAAACCTCTGGTTAGCTCAATGCCCTCTTTAATCCCAGCAGCCTACAATATGGGTTCCTGAAACACCTTGGAGCACAGACAACCATGGATCCAAACCAAATCCCCTCACTAAGATTGTAAGAAATGAGAGCACAGAAAGTTTAAGCTAATTAGCCAAGATCACACAGCTAGTTAGAAACGTAGAAAAGATGTTATTCAACCTAGTCCTGGCTTCTCTTTCTTATGGAACAATCCCATTTCTAATCCAAGATATTTTGGAATTTCCAAAACCAACAACTACTACCTACAACACACACACACACACACACACACACACACAAGCCAAATAAATACCACACTTGTAAAATGACATCAGAGAGACATTTAGTTGGGCCATTTACTAAATTAAAAGAAAAATGCCAGAAACATTTTTCTTTGGAAAACCAAATACATTTTTTAAAATATATAAGGTTTATTGGGAAGAATTGCCTTTCTGTCTAGCACATACCTTGACATCATAGCCCACCTGAAGAGTTGGTTGGTGTCAAGAACTCATATGTTGAAGGATTCCTGAGACCTCATTAATGTGACAGACAATAACACGTTTATGGTATGAACTTGAACTCTCAACTCTTATTCACAAAAATTGGTCATGATTGTGCTTTTGGAGCTATTGAAGATGAGCGTGATAATAATATACAATATAAAGGGAGAAAAATGAAGATCCGGGCTTCCCTGGTGGCGCAGTGGTTGAGAGTCCGCCTGCTGATGCAGGGGACACGGGTTCGTGACCCGGTCTGGGAAGATCCCACGTGCCGCGGAGCGGCTGGACCAGTGAGCCATGGCCACTGAGCCTGCGCGTCCGGAGGCTGTGCTCCGCAACAGGAGAGGCCACAGCAGTGAGAGGCCCACGTACCGCAAAAAAAAAAAAACAAAAAAAAAAACAAAAATGAAGATCCATGTCTAAATGAGACCTTTTATTCAGTTACTACATTTTCAATGGCTAACATGTACATGAAGAGATGATCAACATCACTAATCATCAGGGAACAGAAAATCAGAACCACATGAGATGTCATCTCACACCTGTCATAATGGCTATCATCAAATATACAAGAGATAAGTCGGCAAGGGTGTGGAGAAAGGTAACGCTTGTGTACAATTGGTAGGAATGCAAAATGGTACAGCCACTATGGAAAACAGTATGGAGGTTTCTACAAAAATTTTAAATATAACTATATGATCCAGCAATCTCACTTCTGGCTATATATCTAAAGAAAACAAAATCACTATCTTGAAGAGATATCTTCACTCCTATGTTCTTTGAAGCATTATTTGTAATAGCTAAGATATGGGAACAACCTAGGTGTCCAGCAATGGATGAATGGATAAGGGAAATGTGTGTGTGTGTGTGTATGTATATATAAAATGGAGTATTATCTATTATATATATTATATATAATATATATTGTGTATATTTACTGGAATATTAGACATAAATAATAAGGAAGTCCTGCCATTTGTGACACATAGATGAACCTTGAGGGCATTATGCTAAGTGTAATAAGTCAGACATAGAAAGACAAATACTATATTATCATATGATAATATAGTATTTGTCTTATATATGGAATCTAAAAACATTATACTCATAGAAACAGAGAGTTGAATGGTGGTTGCCAGGGGCTAAGGGGTGGGGAAAATGGGGAGCTGTTGGGTAAAACTTTCAGATATAGGAGGAATGAGTTCTAGGAATCTAAGGTACATCATGGTGACTCCAGTTAACAGTACTGTGTTGTATACTTGAAAGTTGCTATGAAAGTAGAGTTTTAGTGTTCTCACCATAACAACAACAACAACAACAACAACAACAACAAATGGTAAGTATGTGAGGTTAAAGATGTGTTAACTAACCTCATTGTGGTAACCATTTCACAGTATATATGTGTATAAAATCAGCACATTGTACACCTTAAACTTATAAAATGTTGTGTATCAATTATATCTCAGTAAAGCTGAAAAAAAAATAAAACAGAATTACTACATTTTATCTTCATCATAGAGTCCTGTCAGGGATAATGGAGGAACTCTTTAACTCACAAGTTAACTTTGTATGTGCTTGTGGGAAGCACAGTAATATAGAAGATGAAGTCATTCTTTTGTGGATACTAATATGTACAACTTTGCTGATGTATACTGCTTGCTAATTTCCTAGAAGACGAAAGGAGTAGAGAAAATCTGCAAGAGGAATAGGAAATGCACAAGTGTATAATAACCAAAAAAGGCTGAGTAAGAGTTTGTGGGATGACGCTCATTACTTTAATGTCAAAATTGATAGTTGGATTGGAAGGAAAGATAGAGAAATTGTAGGGAAGATGATGATGTTACTTGAAAAAGGCTACAGGGAAATTGAGGTGTAGTGTGATAGTGACTTGTGAGGGAGCACTGAGCACGGTGTGTGGGGCTAATCAGGGGGGAATGGGCCTTGACAGAATGAAGGATTCTTGTCAGTGAAGGGAGAGAGGACAGTTTGGGTAGTTACAGGGGGTCAGCAATTCCAGACTAGGGAGTGTGATCTGGGTACATGAGAGTATGAGATGGCAGGGTGAGCAGCGGGCAGGGGAAGTAGTATACATCAAGCACCTTCCATGTGCCAATCAGGAGGCCAGGAGAGTCACATTTATTATCTCACTGAAATCTTCCTAGTGGCCCTCTAAGTGTTATTTATTCCTGAATCCATATCCATGCTCTGTTTCCCCTCATATTACAATGGCTGAAGAGTTCAAGCCCCTGTCAAAGGCCAGCCCTGCCATTTGTGCTCTGGATCCCATCACCTTAATCTCTCTTTTTTGACTGAAACATTTCTAATGGCATTCAAACATGCTCTACTCTTTCCTATTTTAAAGAAATAAGCAAATGCAACTCCTAAACTAGCAAATCTCTCTTATCTACGGCCATGTTTCTCTACTCCCTTTCATGGAAGAACTTGAAAGAGTTTTTCACAATCATTGACTCCATTTCCACATCTCTAATTGGCTTTTGAACACAGCTGAGGGTAGAGCAAGGGGAACAGACTTTCCCCTTGAGGCAAATTCTGCAAAAGTATTATGCTTTCATAATCATTGTTAAGAATATGGTGAAAAACTATTAAAGTAAGCTGTGGGAAAGCATGACCATGAAACAGAGAAATTAGTCAAAGGTTTTCCATCTCTTAAAAATGCACTTGATCCCCCACCAATTGCCCAAAACCTGCTCCTCTGGCCAGGACACACCCGCAGCATCATGCTCACACTTCTGCTATTCAATACACTGCAATCTGGCCCCTGTCCATTCCAACCAACCAAAACAGCTTTTGGTAAAATCATGGATGACCACCATGATGTAAAATCCACTGGTAACTGTGTCTTCATCTTTCTCAACATCTTGGTTGTATCTGATCCTGTTAATCATGTCTTCTTGAACCACTGTTTCTCCTGGATTGCTTGACATTATACTGGCCTGATTTTTCTCCTACTTTACTGTCTAGTCATTCTCACTCTCTTGACCTTTAATTCTTAGACTGCAGGGCATTGGGGCAGAGGAAGCATGCATGGTGTTTTGTGTCTCATACTACTTTCATAGAAGAGTACAGTGGTTATAGAATCTTTTCTAGGTGCATGATTAGTGGCTGAACCTCCAGTGTCCTGTCTCCTGGTGCTAGAAGGTTAATATCTACATCTTGCATTAATTTCTAG
Source organism: Aethalodelphis obliquidens (assembly GCF_003676395.1). Classification (NCBI taxonomy): domain Eukaryota; kingdom Metazoa; phylum Chordata; class Mammalia; order Artiodactyla; family Delphinidae; genus Aethalodelphis; species Aethalodelphis obliquidens. The sequence goes on along the minus strand of NW_020838058.1, from coordinate 1,197,821 downwards.
TCCCTTCTTTGCACCTCTGCCTTCTGTCTGCATTTTGTGTCCCTATAAGAATGTGCCTTTTGAAATTTATCATTCTGAATCCACGTCTTACTTAACTAAAGTAGCAGATTAAAAAAGACAGAGAGGGAATATAATATAGGACTGATGTCTATAAACTACAGTGTCATAGCAGAGAAAATATGCCATATTTCAATAGTATGAGGAAATAAAATTTCCTTGGCTTAAGGAATGAGAGTGGGTAATTTATAAAGATGATTAAAAGAATAAAATACATACAACTTGGCTTAGGGGGAGGTCTAAAGTTCTACATATGTCTCCAATTGTGCAAACATTAGCAAGAGAAAAGGTAGATTTAGCTTAGTAAAAGATACAAAGGAGCTGTAACTAAGAATAATGAAGTTACGCTTAAAGATACCAGAGAAGATGTGATGGAAATATTAGAATAAACATGTGGAGTAAGCCATGGAATGTCCTTTAAAGAGAGCCTTTATTAATAAAGGGAGACCAACTCTATTTAATGAAACAAGTGGCTATTTTGCAAGATCAGTGACATCCTCAACTCCAAGTCTGTGCAGCAGCAAAGAACACTACTACTCTGTCTTTTGTGGCCTTAATGGGGATAACAGTACCTGTGCTTCCCAACATATCTATAAATGGGTTCTAGGTAAACTTCTGCCTGTAGTTATGCCTTGATCTTTTAAAGACAATAATTACCAACTTTTTTTTTCCACACCAGAGCACATAAAGAAAACAAAAATATGTGTGTGGCAGATATCAGAGACCATCAGGGACTCTGGCTGCCTCAGATTCTGCTCAACCACCCCAAGGACTGAGGGGATCAATATGTTGGCTAACCTGGAACCCATTCTTGGCAAATCAGTGTTCTTTAAAACACTGATTAGGGAGCACTATCCTAAAACCTTTTGTTTAGGCAAGGAAGGCAGCCAGTCTCTGACTCCCAATCCCCTCTTCCATTTCCCCTCTTGCACTACCTTCTTATAACTGCTGTGAAATAAGTCCCTCCTTTTACCTTCCCCCATTCCCTTCTCTGCCCAGTTATTGCTTTAATATCATAGCCCAAATGATTTCTCCCCAAATCCTTACAATGTGTAATCAGAGCCATAGTTAGTATGTGCTTAGGAGGCAGTTGGGGATTTTTCCAGTTCTCTAAGAGACAACTGACTTTAACACTACTCTTTACACATTCAGATGGAGGGGGAGCTATTGCCATAAAGTTCTTAAACTGACCAATGGAAGTTTGCCCTGTTCATATTTAGGCTGTTCTTTTCATCCTGAAAGAGCCACAGTTTCCCAACCACCAGCAAAGAGTTATAATCTCTTTGAAATTGCCGAGTCTAATTAGTAATAACAAACTAAGATTCTGGAGTTATTGAGTCTAATTTTATGAATGTCAACTACGGTGTTTTAATTATGTATTCCTAAGCATACCTAGGGTTGAGTACTGTTTAAAAATTGGCAAAAGAAACCACTCGTAGGGCAATTAGTCAACCTGTAATAAACAGACCTCTAAATGCATTAAACCTTGTACTCAGAATACTTGATAGAAAGCTCTAAACACTTATTAGAATGTCAAAACAGTGGAGAAGATAGTCTTTACATATGAGGGAGTCAGTAGGATAAGTGGAAAGTGCACAGAACCAAGATTTAGGAATTCTGGGTTCTCTCTGGACCTGGTTCTGTCATTTGGAAATATTGTGGACTTAGACCTACTGGATATTCCCAAATCTTAAAGTATTTTAAGTAGTATTTAAATAGTATTTTAATTTTTTTTAATTTTTAATTTATTTTTGGCTGCATTGGGTCTTCATTGCTGTGTGCAAGCTTTCTCTAGTTGTGGTGAGCAGGGGCTGCTCTTCGTTGTGGTCCGTAGGCTTCTCATTGCAGTGGTTTCTCTTGTTGCAGAGCACAAGCTCTAGGCACGCAGGCATCAGTAGTTGTGGCACACAGGCTCAGTAGTTGTGGCTCGTGGGCTCTAGAGCGCAGGCTCAGTACTTGTGGCACATGAGCTTAGTTGCTCCACAGCATGTGGGATCTTCCCAGACCAGAGATCAAACCCATGCAGGCAGATTCCTAACAACTGTGCCACCAAGGAAGTCCCCTTAAATAGTATTTTTAAATGAATGATCTTTACATGGTGAACTGAATGCAAGCACGTACCTCCGTTCCATCTTCTAATCCCCCTAAAATGATATTAAAGAAGTAAAAAGGGCATAACTTACCAAATGAGAAAACAACCCCAATTGGCTAGGAGATGACAGCAGATGAGATAGCAAACAAACAAACAAAAAAGCTGGAGGTTGGAAAGCAGACGGACAAGTGTTATACTGATTCAACAGACCCTGAATAAGTGAAACCTAAGCCTGCAAAGGAGGGGGGTTGGGAAGAAGGAAGCAATCCCATTTTTACCAGAGAATCCCAGAAAGTTTCAAAAACTAGAAATATCAAATAGTTCTTCAGGCAGGGCATTGGGTGAGACTGAAAATAGGCTGCCTGATGAAATGTCTTAAAACATGGAGTTAAACTCCCACCCCAGGTCCCCTTCCCATCCTGTCCCCCCAGACAGCTGTTTCTCCCACCCCTATTCTGGTTGGAGACTGAAAGTTTACTCTTTGGAACGGCTTAACCACTCAGGCTCTGCACTCAGAGACACCAGGCCCAACTGAGGACAGAGGAGATGCTTTTTTCTGAAAACAGGGGAAATAAGAGGAAGTCTACGTTTTGAACAGTAAAAGCTTCAATCGCCTTTCCATACTGAAGTCCAAGAAACTGGCAGCCAGGTTTCTCACCCAGTATACATTGAAGCAGGAAGACAGAAAGCTCTAAGAGGGATTCCTCTAAGAACATGGCATCGATAGCATACTGATATCTTTGAATGCATATTCAGAGGTTTTTCGATTCTTTAGAGAATTTGGGAGTGAATTAATTTTGGCACATAAAAAACTAAGCAAATGAAAATATGAGCCAATTAATGAGCTCCAAAATTTTTTTAAAAGTAGTACAAGAAAAGGAAGGTAATCATAAAACATTGAGTAGTTCAGCTATAAATAATGTTATATCATCATAATAGTGTAAACATTGAACTGATTTAACCAAATACGGCGTATGTGTAGGACGAAGGGGGAATTTAGGAAAGCTGAATTCTCATCTTATAATAGGAAGTCAACAGATAGTATTTTAAATTGAAAAAAAATGTTAAAATAACAGTGTAAGTGTGTAATTTAGATAGGGGGAGGTAAATATCAGAAGAAACAGAGGAAAGGGTTGGATGTGGTTTGCTTTTGCAGAGGATGGGGCAGGGATTGTTCTTGTCATTATAAGCCTAGTAGTACTAGTTGACTCTTTAAAGGTGGAGATTTGTTACTGAGTGAAATTAATTTTTAAGAAAGTATTAAGTTTGACTAAATAACCTTCAAAGTCTGCTGCTTCGAAAATTCAAAGACTATGAAATACTTTAATACTTTCTTCTCCCAAGAGCTTGAGCTTCACTCCCCTTCATTAGATTAGATGCTATGAAGGAAGAAGTTACATTAAATGTTCCAGGCTCTCACAGACTCCATAGTACATGAAGCACTCAAGTTACTCATGTGAATAGTTTCCTCAGTACTCTGTAATAGCCTATATGGGAAAAGAATCTAAAAACGAGTGTATATATGTATATGTATAACTGATTCACTTTACTATATACCTGAAACTAACACAACATTGTAAATCAAGTGTACTCCAATAACATTTTTTAAAAAATCATTATGAATGAAAAAAATAAATTTAAAAAATCTGTGAATGTACTCCTTGTCACAGACATAAGGGAATTTTCCCTTTGGATATTGCATGACCACATATGTGCATCCTCTGAAAAATAGATGGAGAGCAAATGTGAAAATAACCAACTCATAAGTGAAAGCTACCATGAATAGTACTAGTCTAAGAGAAATTTTTATGTTCCACAACTGACCCTCACCTCAGGTTCCAGAGTTAGATAAGAGTTGTCCTGGTTATAATTTCTCCCTGGATTACAATTTGTATATCTTTCTCTTTAGTTGGTTCTTGGTGTTTATTTAAAAAATTCAGTTACCAGTTCTTACACACATCACTGGCAGTAAGGCTGAAATTCCAGACTGAACCCATCTCTTGCCTCTTGGTAAATCCAAGTGCTGATTCTTCTCTGTCTCTCATTCATGTCTTTGTCCAGTCCCTGCATTAGTATCTGGTGTATTCTAATAAGAAATAAATTATACTTGACTCACTAAGAATTTCAGTTATAATTTTAAATACATCAGGTTGGTGACCATCAAAATGGCATGTAAGTGTTGTTTACTGGTAGGTTTCAACACAGTGATATTTCTTTTTATATTCTTACTAATGGTTTCTTTGTTAGGTGCCATCCATCTTTCATTGTCCATTTTCCACTCTGTTATATTTACCCTCATAAGCATTAAGAGCTTTGTGGAGGAGGGTGCCAGACCTAGTAAAACGCCAGCACAAGGAATTTTTCTCTGGGATATTTCTTCATCTCCCTTGCTCTTCTCCCTTTCTCCTATTTGTCACATCACATCTTTTCATATGATCGTAATCCTCATCCTGTCCTCTACCTTTACTCCTGAATATCTAGAGATTGCTGGTGTGATTCCTCCCACATGTGAGGAAGCATACTGTATCCAGCCCTATATTGCCCTCTCATACCTAACAAAATGTAACTGTATACATTTCAGTCCAGCTTGGGCTATGTTCTCTGCTAGGAGATAGAACTGAAAGCCTAATTCAAGTGGTAAGGGTTGAGATTCCTTTAATGTAATTCTCCTCCTAGGTAATAGCTGTACCTTAATGGGCTCCTTCATTCTACAGTACCCAAAGAAGGTACAGGTGTCTGTGTATGTATGTGTGTGTTTAGGAGGGGATAGCAAGTGATAGAAGGCAGGGGAGAAGGGGGATGAGAGGTGTTTCTGGTGCCATTCATGTCTCACTATGTGCAGGGAGTTGTATACTTTCCTTATATAGAGTGTTCTTTTTTATTTTTTTGAAGCTAGAACTTAATTTGAATGTTTTAATTTTGGCTTGGAAGATTACACATATTTATTTCACATCATTCATTATTATATCGGAATATTATCACAGCTTTGGTAACTTGTATTTTCTTCAGGCTTCTTTTTTTCTTTCAGACCTCTAATAATTATGAACCCTTTTTGTATGTTTGGTATACCATTTTATTCTGTGTAAGGTTAGTGTGCTGTTTTAGCCAATAAAAACAGAAAATGGCTTTTCTTTTTTTCTAAGCAATTAATCTATTCACTTATTCATTAATTTTTAGCAAGAAGGGGAATTCAATTCCCTGAAATATTTCCTTCTGGTTGATAATTCTTGATATTAGCTTGGGTTTTATGGTTTTTAGTCCAGCTGGTAGTGATGTAGGATTCCTATGATCTAGGGAGAAGATTTTAGAAGTAATTAAGAGTGAATACCCCCTCATCTGCTTGTCTTCTCTTATAATAAGAAACTTAAAAGTGCCAGCTCTAGATCAGGAAACTTGCACAAGCCTCTTAGATAGCCTTATCCACCAGAGGGCAGACAGCAGAAGCAAGAAGAACTACAATCCTGCAGCCTGTGGAGCAAAACCCACATTCATAGAAAGACAGACAAAATGAGAAGGCAGAGCGCTATGTACCAGATGAAGGAACAGGATAAAATCCCAGAAAAACAACTAAATGAAGTAGAGATAGGAAACCTTCCAGAAAAAGAATTCAGAGTAATGATAATGAAGATGATCCAGGACGTCGAAAAAAGAATGGAGAAAAAGATCGAGAAGATGCAAGAAATGTTTAATAAAGATCTAGAAGAATTAAAGAACAAACAAACAGAGATGAAAAACACAATAACTGAAATGAAAAATACACTAGAAGGAATCAGTAGCAGAATAACTGAGGCAGAAGAACAGATAAGTGACCTGGAAAAGAGAATGGTGGAATTCACTGCTGGAGAACAGAATAAAGAAAAAAGAATGAAAAGAAATGAAGACAGCCTAAGAGACCTCTGGGACAACATTAAGTGCAACAACATTCACATGATAGGGGTCCCAGAAGGAGAAGAGAGAGAAAGGACCAGAGAAAATATTTGAAGGGATTATAGTCGAAAACTTCCCTAACATGGGAAAGGAAATAGCCAACCAAGTCGAGGAAGTGCAGAGATTCCCGTACAGGATAAACCCAAGGGGAAACACACCGAGACACATAGTAATCACATTGGCAAAAATTAAAGACAAAGAAAAATTATTGAAAGCAGCAAGGGAAAAATGACAAATAATATACAAGGGAACTCCCATAATGTTAACAGCTGATTTCTCAGCAGAAACTCTACAAGCCAGAAGGGAGTGGCATGACATATTTAAAGTGATGAAAGGGAAGAACCTACAACCAAGATTACTCTACCAGGCAAGGATCTCATTCAGATTCAATGGAGAAATCAAAAGCTTTACAGACATGCAAAAGCTAAGAGGACTCAGCATCACCAAACAAGCTCTACAACAAATGCTAAAGGAACTTCTCTAAGTGGGAAACACAAGAGAAGAAAAGGACCTACAAAAACAACCCAAAACAATTAAGAAAATGGTAATAGGAACATACATATCAATAATTACCTTAAATGTGAATGGATTAAATGCTCCAACCAAAAGGCAGAGGCTTGCTGAATGGATACAAAAACAAGACCCATATATATGCTGTCTACAAGAGACCCACTTCAGACATAGGGACACATTCAGACTGAAAGTGAGGGGATGGAAAAAGATATTCCATGCAAATGGAAATCAAAAGAAAGCTGGAGTAGCAATACTCATATCAGATAAAGTAGACTTTAAAAGAAAGAAATTTACAAGAGAGAAGGAATGACATGACATAATGATCAAGGGATCAATCCAACAAGAAGGTATAACAATTATAAATATATATGCACCCAACATAGGAGCACCTCAATACATAAGGCAACTGCTAACAGCTGTAAAAGAGGAAATTGACAGTAACACAGTAATAGTGGGGGACATTAACACCTCACTTACCAATGGATAGATCATCCAAACAGAAAATTAAGAAGGAAACACAAGCTTGAAATGACACAATAGACCAGGTAGATTTAATTTATATTTATAGAACATCCCATCCAAACACAGAAGATTACACATTCTTCTCAGTGTGCATAGAACATTCTCCAGGATAGATCACATCTTGAGTCACAAACCAAGCCTCAGTAAATTTAAGAAAATTGAAATCATATCAAGCATCTTTTCTGATCACAATGCTATGAGATGAGAAATCAATTACAGAGAAAAAAAAAGTAAAAAACACAAACAGATGGAGGCTACACAATATGTTACTAAATAACCAAGAGATCACTGAGGAAATAAAAAAAAAATACTTAGAGACAAATGATAATAAAAACACGATGATCCAAATCCTATGGGATGCAGCAAAAGCAGTTCTAAGAGGGAAGTTTATAGCAATACAATCCTACTTCAAGAAACAAGAACAATCTCAAATAAACAATGTAACCTTACACCTAAAGGAACTAGAGAAAGAAGAACAAACAAAACCCAAAGTTAGGAGAAGGAAATAAATCATAAACATCAGAGCAGAAATAAATGAAATAGAAAAACAAACAATTACTAAGATCAGTAAAACTAAAAGCTGCTTCTTGGAGAAGATAAACAAAATCGATAAACCATTAGCCAGACTCATCAAGAAAAAGAGGGAGAGGACTCAAATCAATAAAATTAGAAATGAAAAAGGAGAAGTTACAACAGACACCACAGAAATACAAAGCATCCTAAGAGACTACTACAAGCAACTCTATGCCAATAAAATGGAAAACCTGGAAGAAATGGACAAATTCTTGGGAAGGTATAACTTTCCAAGACTGAACCAGGAAGAAATAGAAAATATGAACAGACCAATCACAAGTAATGAAATTGAAACTGTGATTAAAATTCTTCCAACAAACAAAAGTCCAGGACCAGATGGCTTCATAGGTGAATTATATCAAACATTTAGAGAAGAGCTAACACCCACACTTCTCAAGCTCTTCCAAAAAATTGCAGAGGAAGGAACACTCCCAAACTCATTCTATGAGGCCACCATCACACTGATACCAAAACCAGACAAAGATACTGCAAAAAAAGGAAATTACAGACCAATATCACTGATGAATATAGATGCAAAAATCCTCAACAAAATACTAGCAAACAGAATTCAACAAAACATTAAAAGGATCATGCACCATGATCAAGTGGGATTTATCCCAGGGCTGCTAGGATTCTTCCATATACACAAATCAATCAATGTGATACACCATATTAACAAATTGAACAAGAAAAAACATATGATCACCTCAATAGATGCAGAAAAAGCTTTTGACAAAATTCAACATCTATTTATGATAAATCTCTCCAGAAAGTGGGCATAGAGGGAACATACCTCAACATAATAAAGTCCATGCCAAACCCACAACAAACATCATTCTCAATGGCGAAAAAGTGAAAGCATTTCCTCTACAATCAGGAACAAGACAAGGATGTCCACTTTCATCACTATTTTTCAACATAGTTTTGAAAGTCCTAGCCATGGTAATCAGAGAAGAAAAAGAAATAAAAGGAATACAAATTTAAAAAGAAGAAGTAAAACTGTCACTGTTTGCAGATGACATGATACTATACATAGAGAATCCTAAAGATGCCACCAGGAAACTAGTAGAGCTAATCAATGAATTTGGTAAAGTTGCAGGATACAAAATTAATGCACAGAAATCTCTTGCATTCCTATACACTAATGGTGAAAAATCTAAAAGAGAAATTAAGGAAACACTCCCATTTACCATTGCAACAAAAAGAATAAAATACCAAAGAATAAACTGACCTAGGGAGGCAAAAGAACTGTATGCAGAAAACGATAAGACACTGATGAAAGAAATTAAAGATGATACACACAGATGGAGAGATATACCATGTTTTTGGATTTGAAGAATCAATATTGTGAAAATGACTATACTACCCAAAGCAATCTACAGATTCAATGCATTCCCTATCAAATTACCAATGTCATTTTTTGCAGAACTACAACAAAAAATCTTAAAATTTGTATAGAGACACAAAAGTCTCCGAATAGACAAAGCAGTCTTCAGGGAAAAATCGGAGCTGGAGGAATCAGACTCCCTGACTTCAGACTATACTACAAAGCTACAGTAATCAAGACAACATGGTTCTGGCACAGAAAGAGACATATAGATCAATGGAACAGGATAGAAAGCCCAGAGATAAACCCACGCACCTATGGTCAACTAATCTCTGACAAAGGAGGCAAGGGAGAAAAGACAGTCTCTTCAATAAGTGGTGCTGGGAAAACTGGACAGCTACATGTAAAAGAATCAAAGTAGAACACTCCCTAACACCATACACAAAAGTAAACTCAAAATGGATTAGATACCTAAATTTAAGACCAGACACCATAAAACTCTTAGAGGAAAACTTAGGAAGAACACTCTTTAACATAAATCACACCAAGTTCTTTTTTGATCCACCTTCTAGAGTAATGGAAATAAACACAAAAATAAACAAATGGGACCTAATGAAACTTCAAAGCTTTTGCAAAGCAAAGGAAACTACAAACAAGACGAAAAGACAACCCTCACAATGGGAAAAATTATTTGCAAACGAATCAACAGACAAAGGGTTAATCTCCAAAATATCTGAACAGCTCATGCAGCTCAATATTAAAAAAAAACAAACAACCCAATCCAAAAATGGGCAGAAGACCTAAATAGACATTTCTCCAAAGAGGACATACAGATGGCCAAGAAGGACATGAAAAGCTGCTTAACATCACTAATTATTAGAGAAATGCAAATCAAAACTACATTGAGGTATCACCTCACACCAGTTAGAATGGGCATCATCAGAAAATCTAAAAACAACACATCCTGGAGTGGGTGTGGAGAAAAGGAAACTCTCTTGCTCTGTCAGTGGGAATGTAATGTGATACAGCCCCTATGGAGAACAGTTTGGAGATTCCTTAAAAAACTAAAAATAGAATTACCACATGACCCAGAAATCCTACTACTGGGCATATACCCAGAGAAAACCATAATTCAAAAAGACACATGCACCCCAATGTTCATTGCAGCACTATTTACAATAGCCAGGTCATGGAAGCAACCTAAATACCCATTGACAGCTGAATGGATAAAGAAGATGTGGTACATATATACAATGGAATATTACTCAGCCATTAAAAAAAACAAAATTGGGTCATTTTTAGAGACGTGGATGAATCTAGAGACTGTCATACAGAGTGAAGTAAGTCAGAAAGAGAAAAACAAATATCGCAGATTAACGCATATATGTGGAACCTAGAAAAATGGTACAGATAAACCGTTTTGCAAGGCAGAAATTGAGACATAGATGTAGGGAGCAAATGTATGGACTCCAAGTGGGGAAAGCAGTTTGGGGTGGGGGTGGGAGTGTGATGAATTGGGAGATTGGGATTGACATGTATACACTGATGTGTGTAAAATGGATGACTAAGAAGGACCTGCTATATAAAAAAATAAATAAAATTAACTTAAAAAAATAAAGAAAAGTACCAGCTCTAGGTTAATTCTTTTCAGAGTAGGCAGTTTAGGTTTTGTGAGTAAGCCATGGAGTCTCCCCTGATTCAATCATCGTAATTTGGAAAAAGAGACAATATGGTGAAAAATGGGGATGCTACTGAAAAACAGCTGTCATTGTCCTTCACCAAGAAAGATTGGATGGCATCACAGGAAATCTGTGGTATCAAATCATGCCCAAAACATATTTAATCTCAGAAAAGAAACTCTATTTCTGAGAGTCAATAGATTGAGGGGAAAAAGAAGAGAGAAAAAGAGATGGCAGTTGTATAGCAAACCCGATCAAAGAATGGTGACTCAGTAGCCTGAAGGATCTGTTTTGGAAACAGCTTCACAGACCACCACTAAGATCAAAGCTAAGGCTGCAACGCAGAGGTAAGGAGACAGCAAAGTGGGAGAAGAAGGAATAAAGACCGCACACCAGGAAGAGTATCCATTGGGACAGTCTAGGTAGAGAAGGCAGAGGAACCAAAGCTGTGAGGGGACAAGTTAGTTTGCCATAAGATATTAATGAGATTTTCATGTTGTGTGCCATGAGGCACATGGTAAAGAAAGAGTTCATTTAAAAATGGAGTAATCAGTCAAAGAATAGCAAATTTTTGTAGTATTATTTTTTTTTAATTTTTATTGTGGTGTAGTTGCAGTACTATTTCAATGCTTTTTCACTGATGCTATATTTTCATGCTTAGTGAACTAAATTATTGGCATGGTTTGTTTAGGGCTGTCCAATGGAAATATAATGTGAGTTATATATATATTATTTAAATTTTTCTACTAGCCAAATAAAAAATATATAAAATGAAGGGTGAAATTAAACTAATAATTTAACATAAGGTATTAAATATCATAATTTCACCAAGTAATCTATTTAAATGATTATTGATAAGATATAGTACATTCTTTTTTCATACAAATACATAGAAACTCAGTGTGTATTTTGCACTTACAGTGCATCTTAATTTGCACTAGGCCCATTTCATGTGCTCAAAGTCATGTGTGGCTAACGGCTGCCATATTGGACAGTACAGGTTTAGAGGAACCCATCTTTTCATCACCACCTATGAATTTGTCTTGAAAAGAAAACAAAGCAGAATTTGATCAAGCTGCTAGATCTGTACTGTCTAATATGTGACCACTAGCAACATGTGTCAATTTAAATTTAAATTAATAAAAATTAATTAAAACTAAAAATGTAGTACCTTGGTTGCACTAGCTGCATTTCAAGTTCTCAATAACCATATGTTATTAAGCAAGTGACTACTCTATTAGTCACCACAGGTTTAGAGACTTAATACTTCTACTATCTAAACTGAAAATTAGAGAAAAATATCAATTACAGGGCATTTGTATTAACTTTGATGAAAAAAATTATTTTATCATTTCAGTCCAAAATCCTCTTTCACTTTATGAACTTCTTCCCTCCCCCTCTGCTCAATAAAAGCTTACTATGGCCTTGCCTACAGGATGCAAAATTTTTCAAGAGAATCTTGAAAAATTCAGTTATGTTGATACCCCTTCTCTCTCAATAATTGCATTTTTCAAGTTTCATAAGGATGTGTGGCATCCTGTGCTTAGAATATATGGCACATCTGTAAAGAGTTGTGAGGAGTGAATTTCTGAGTATGCTTCGATAACTTACAAAACATAATTTTAGCTGGTGCTATGACAATTGTAGAATGTGCAATTTGGAAATTAAAAAGAAAGAAAGATGCAAACATATAGCAATACTCTTTTTACCCCTTCTACATTTTAGGCATTTTTTTTTCTTGTCTATGCTCTGGGCAGTGTTCTAACTTCATATTTGCAAGTCAATGGCAAGACCTGCTCAGCGCTGAGGGTATTACATAGTTACAGACAGTTAGTCTTTTAAAAGGTCTGCTTCTTGGAAATTTGCCACTAAAGTCAGTATAGCCTTAGCACATAATGTAAATTTTTAATGATTATAACTTTTCTAAATTCAGCCTTTAACTAGTCTTATAGTAGTGTTTTGAAACTTTTAAATCAAACATAACCCAATTAGGTTGGTGTTTGATTAAACTGAACTGCCACTTCACTGAAGTGTTTAAATAAATCAACATTAATATGCTTTTACTACAGTAAATAAAGTTATGTCTATATAGCTGAAATGTCAATACTCACACATGGCTCTTGAAAATTAAGTACTCCCTGCACTCTGTATAACGAATCCAGTATTAAAGTGGGGGAAACTATTGATTTCTTTTTATAGGCCTGTGGGAGTACTTTGTCCCAAAACTGTACAAGTTCTTAGTTCTTAAAAAATAATAAACCAAATAGCTGTTGAATTCTAAAACCACTGAGTTGTCCTAATAATGGTTCTGATTAATGATCTTTTCTCCCTAAAATGCAATACTAATTGATCCTTCAAAGAATAGCTAAAAGGAATCCGTTTCATTCTAACAGGATAAAATTATTAGGAGACCTTTGGCTGCTTTGCTTCCACAATCTACCACCAAGCACTTGCATTGTGAGCCCAACAGTAGATTTTCAATAGCAGATAGTCCTCATCAAAGGTTCACTAGCATGACATGGCAGAAAAACAACCCTGTTCCTGTCCATAGGCACAGCATGATCAATTTAAATATCTCATCTAAGTGTAAAGGAAGCTTTTCAGAAGCAGGACTTAGTTACACTGAAAAATGTAGCTTTCACTTTTCCATTTCTCTTGCTGTTCAACAGATGGATGCTGTAAGATGGTGCTACATTTTCCATGACATCCATAGTTCTGTTGTTCCTTGTTATTCCCTCTTTATGTGGCCTTTAGCAGCCTATTTGATTTTTGACTGATCCCCTGAATCCTGTAAGGATGAGTTTCAAAGTACACTAAATTCTTATTTGAGTACCCCCTGTTAGTGTGTCCGTCATTTAAAAAAAAAAAAGGTAAAACTTAAGTAAATCTGCCTTGGAACACTTGTTTATCACAAGGAGATGTTTACACAGTCTACACTAGAACAACTGTGATTAGTTAGACTTAAGTTTGGGTGACAGGGATAGAAAACCTTAAATAAGAGTAGCTTAAACAAAACAGGTTGTTTCTCTCATGCGTTCAAGTGCAGAGTTACCATAGCAGGGCTGATATGGTCTAGCCTGTTGGTTTCAGAGCTCTTCCATGTCTGGCCTCCACTATGAAGGATATCTCGTGGTCAAAGAGGGCTACCTCCAGCCATTCTGGCCAGCAAGAAGGAGGAAAGGAAAGAGAAGGACAGAACCCTCCCTTTAAGGACATTTTCCAGGGTTTGTATACTCTACCTCCACTTATATCCCATTGATCAGGACTTAGTCTCCTGGTCACAATTAGCTACAAGGACCACTGGGAAATCTTTATGCTGGGTAACCATATGATCAGCTAAAAATTTGGAATTCTGTTACTAGAGGACAAAGGGGATATTGGGGAAAAAACAGGTGTCTGTGCCATACTCTTCTCTGGCATGGGATTTTTGTTCAGCCAAAGACCATTTCATGAGCCTGGCAGCTGCTGCTAGAAAAATAAAGGAAGTGACTAAGTTTCTGGTAGAACTTCCCCAAAGAATTACTTATAATGCCTTTTTCCCCCCTGGCTTACTAAAATTTCAGAGCCCCTCTCACCACAGCATACGAAAATTTCTGCTACTCTCATAGGTCTTAAAATCCCTTGGATTTCAACTGTTTCTTATTGAAACTTCCTACACTCTCATGATAAGAAGTCACTTTCCAATTTTCCACTCTGGCATAATATGTCTGTCATGGGGAGAAAAAACGTTGAATTCCTTTCTTATAGGCCTGAACTTTGTATTCTTTTCCATTCTGCATTTTTTTTTTGTTGGCACACATTGAAGCACCTCTGCTGACATTAAAACTGTCTATATAACATAAAATTAATTGAAGTTTTGGAGTTGATCAAGTAATAATAATAATGACCACTGTGCTTCGAGTGCTTACTCTATGCCAGGCATTGTGCTATGGATTTTACTTATATTATCTCATTAAATCTTCAGAACAACCCTATGAAGTAGGACTATTATTATTGTCCTTAGGTTTCAAGTGGGGAAACTGAAGCTCTTAGAGGGAACATAATTTGTACTAATCCCCACAGCTAATGAGTGATGGAATCCAGGATTCATACCTAGGAAAGCTGAATCCAGATCCCCCCTCAGCCCAGTCTTAAGCACAATATGCCCTGACTGGTTAACATTATTCCATATGAAAAAAATCTAGATCCATGCTGTTCAATATGGTAGCCACATGTGGGTACTTACATTTAAATTGGAATTAATTAATTTAAACAAAATTAAAATTTCAGTGCTTCATCATACCACCCACCTACCATGTGCTCCTTAGACACAAGTGGCTAGTGGCTAGCATATCGAATAGTGCAGATATGGAACATGCCTACCATCACAGCGAGTCTCTTGGAGAGTACTGATCTAGATAACTCAGATCCTAACCTGGATTTTCTTATACTCTGAATTATCTGTCTGTGTAGATATGGGCAAAGTGAAACAGGTAGAACATCTTTAAGAAGATAGTGACTGAGTTTATCATTTTGCCTCATAAATTCTGTATTTATAAACAAACAGTTGAGAGAAAAATGTGAATATTCCTTGAATACTGTCCTTGAAATCATCACCAATCCATTATCATGTCCTCTTTATAACCTTTCTTATTGTTATATAAATGGTGAAATCCTGTCAGACACATAATATCAGCTCTACATAGTCAGTGTCTGATATAGCACAGCTTTGCCCTACATGGCATCTATTAGTCCTTTTAAAATTATAATGGAATAACTTGCTTCTTATTATTGTCAGTATTGTGCAGTGAATGTTTTGACAATGGTGAAAATAAAATGAGAAACACAAAGATGCATATCGGTGTGTAGGAGCCAAATACAATTAATTCTAATCTTTATCCTTTGCTATTTTATAAATTTATGATAAAGATTGAAAGGTGGGTATTTAGAAAAGAAACTGGATTCATCTGTGGATTTGATATACAATCAAATGCAAAATCCTATCCTTTAGAATCATCAATAGTTACAACTTCAAAACCTTTGTGGTAAAAGTGCTCAGTTTCACTAAATCACATCAGCTTTTACTGAAAAAGCCCAGTGGGTTTGCCTATTTGAAAATACTATATTAAAAGAGTACTCTGGTAGTTGGCGAGGGAAAGAGCACCAAAATGACTTAATATACCGCAGCCTAGACTTAGGCCCATTTTTCTTTTTTCAAAGGTGAAAAGAGAAACGTTTAACTTTAAAAAGCAACAATTTTCTATAATTTGAATATCTATTCTTTCAGAAGTTAAAGTAGCAAACACCTAGGTTATTTAAATTTTAAAAGAAAAATGACAAGTTTCTTCTACTGAGCATCACAGTCAAACCAGTAATTTTCCTACCTGTATTCCTTCTGAATAAAGAGCTCCAACTGAAAGTAATAAAAAGTCATATTAAAGAAGCATATATTTTCACCTCTGTATACAAAAGGTTTTCTTAGCACTAACAGTTATTCTGGAAAAAAATAGATTTGCATTTCAGTCAAAGAACATCAGCCATGGGACAGAACAGACATGATCTTTCAAAGTTCCATTTCAGTGCACCTCTGAGATAAAAGGAGTGTTCTGACAATTTTCAGCACCCTGTGTTGCATTGTCTACTTTGAGGTACTATAGAAAATCCAAAAATATCCTTTGTCATTATAATGTCTACACCTCTGAACTGGTTAAAAAAAATCAAAAGCAAGCATTCTAAAGCAGGTATAGAAATTACAGTCCTGACTTGGAGAAATCGAGAAATTTAGGGGTGGGAGAGACAACATCATTAAGACGAATCCTTTTGAGAGAAAAAAAAAACATAACCCGAGAGAACTTAGTATTGACTGTGGCTATATAGATCAAATCCTGAATTCTGAAAGATGAAATTTGGATGTAGAGCTCAGCTCTAAGATTAATTGTGGGACTTTGGCTAAGTCCGTTTCACTTTCCCTGGATCTCTGCTTCCTCCTCTCTTAAAAACAAAACAAAACAAAACAAAAATACAACTACATGTGGAACAACTCCTACAGAACACCACTGAATGCTGGCAGAAGACCTCAGCCTTCCAAAAAGGCAAGAAAATCTGCACGTACCTGGCCGAGTGGCTGACAGGGTCTTGGTGCTCTGGCCGGGTGTCCGGCGAGAACCTCTGAGGTGAGAGAGCTGAGTTCAGGACATTGGACCATCAGAGACCTCCTGGCCCCACATAATATCAATTGATGAGAGCTCTCCCAGAGACCTCTGTCTCTATGCTAAGACCCAGCTCCACTCAATGACCAGCAAGCTCCAGTGCTAGACACACAATGCCAAACAACTAGCAAGGCAAGAACACAACTCCACCCATTATCAGACAGGCTGCCTAAAATCATAATAAGTTCACAGACACCACAAAACACACCACCAGATGTGGTCCTGCCCACCAGAAAGACAAGATCCAGCCTCAACCACCAGAACACAGGCACTAGTCCCCTCCACCAGGAAGCCTACACAACCTACTGAACCAACCTTACCAACTGGGGGCAGACACCAAAAGCAACAGGAGCTATGAACCTACAGCCTGAGCAAAGGAGACCCCAAATACAGTAAGTTAAGCAAAATGAGAAGACAGGGAAATATGCAGTAGATGAAGTAGCAAGGCAAAAACCCACCAGAGCAAACAAACGAAAGGAAATGGGTAGTCTACCTGGAAAAGAATTCAGAGTAATGATAGTAAAGGATGATCCAAAATGTTGGAAATAAAATGGAGAGAATACAGAAATGTTTAATAAGGACCTAGAAGAACTAAAGAGCAAACAATGATGAACAACACAATAAATGAAATTAAGAATTCTGTAGAAGGAATCAATAGCAGAATAACTGAGGCAGAAGAAAGGATAAGTGACCTGGAAGATAAAATAATGGAAATAACTACCTCAGAGCAGAATAAAGAAAAAAGAATGAAAAGAATTGAGGACAGTCTCAGAGACCTCTGGGACAACATTAAACACACCAACATTTGAATTATAGGGGTCCCAGAAGAAGAAGAGAAAAAAAAGGGACTGAGAAAATATTTGAAGAGATTATAGTTGAAAACTTCCCTAATATGGGAAAAGAAATAGTCAATCAAGTCCAGGAAGTGCAGAGAGTCCCATACAGGATAAATCCAAGGACATATTAATCAAACCATCAAAAATTAAATACAAAGAAAAAATATTAAAAGCTACAAGGGAAAAAGCAACAAATAATAAACAATGGAATCCCCATAAAGTTAACAACTGATCTTTTAGCAGAAACTCTGCAAGCCAGAAGGGAGTGGAAGGACATATTTAAAGTGATGAAAGGGAAAAACCTACAACCAGGATTACTGTACCCAGCAAGGATCTCATTCAGATCCAATGGAGAAATTAAAACCTTTACAGACAGGCAAAAGCTAAGAGAAGTCAGCACCATCCAACCAGCTTTACAACAAATTCTAAAGGAACTTCACGAGGTAGGAAATACAAGAGAAGGAAAAGACCTAAAATGACAAACCCAAAACAATTAAGAAAATAGTAATAGGAACATACATATCGATAATTACCTTAAATGTAAATGGATTAAATGCTCCAACAAAAGACATAGACTGGCTGAATGGATACAAAAACAAGACCCGTATATATGCTGTCTACAAGAGACAAACTTCAGACCCAGGGACACATACAGACTGAAAGTGAGGGGATGGAAAAAGATATTCCATGCAAATGGAAATCAAAAGAAAGATGAAGGAGCAATTCTCATATCAGAAAAAAATAGACTTTAAAATAAAGACTATTAGAAGTGACAAAGAAGGACACTACATAATGATCAAGGGATCAATCCAAGAAGAAGATATAACAATTGTAAATATTTATGCACCCAACATAGGAGCACCTCAATACATAAGGCAAATGCTAGCAGGCATAAAAGGGGAAATCGACAGTAACACAATCATAGTAGAGGACTTTAACACCACACTTTCACCAATGGAAAGATCAACCAAAATGAAAATAAATAAGAAAACACAAGCTTTAAATGACACATTAAATATGATGGACTTAATTGACATTTATAGGACATTCCATCCAAAAACAACAGAATATACTTTCTTCTTAAGTGCTCATGGAACATTCTCCAGGATAGATCATATCCTGGGTCACAAATCAAGCCTTGGTAAATTTAAGAAAATGGAAAGTGTATTAAGTATCTTTTCCGGCCACAATGCTATGAGAGTAGATATCAATTACAGGATAAAATCTGTAAAAAATACTGACACATGGAGGCTAAACAGTACACTACTAAATAACCAAGAGATCACTCAAGAAATCAAAGAGGAAATCAAAAAATACCTACCCCGAATAGCCAAGAAATCTTGAGAAAGCAGAATGGAACTGGAGAACTCAGTCTCCTTGAGTTCAGACTATACTACAAAGCTAAAGTAATCAAGACAGTATGGTATTGGCACAGAAACAAAAGTGTAGATCAATGGAACAGGATAGAAAACCCAGAGATAAACCCATGCACATATGGTCACCTTATCTTTGATAAGGGAGGCAAGAGTATACAAAGGAGAAGAGACAGACCCTTCAATAAATGATGCTGGGAAAACTGGACAGCTACATGTAAAAGAATGAGATTAGAACACTCCCTAACATCATGAAAGGATGCTCAAAATCACTAATCATTAGAGAAATGCAAATCAAAAGTACAATGAGGTATCACCTCACACCTGTCAGAGTGCCCATCATCAAAAAATCTACAAACAATAAATGCTGGAGAGGGTGTGGAGAAAAGGGAACACTCTTGCACTGTTGGTGGGAATGTAAATTGATACAGCCACTATGGAGAACAGTATGGAGGTTCCTTAGAAAACTAAAAATAGAACTACCATATGTCCCAGCAATCCCACTACTGGGCACATACCCTGAGAAAACCATAATTGAAAAGGGACATTTACCACAGTGTTCATTACAACTCTATTTACAATCGCTAGGACATGGAAGCAACCTAAGTGTCCATTGACAGATGAATGAATAAAGAAGATGTGGCATATATATACAATGAAATATTACTCAGCCATAAAAAGAAACAAATTGAGTTATTTGTAGTGAGGTGGATGGACCTAGAGTCTGTCATACAGAGTGAAGTAAGTCAGAAAGAGGAAAACAAATACCGTATGCTAACACATGTCTATGGAATCTAAAAAAACACAAAAAAATTCGTTCTGAAGAGCCTAGAGGCAGGACAGGAATAAAACGCAGACGTAGAAAATGGACTTGATGGCACGGGGAGGGGGAAGGGTGAGCTGGTGTAAAGTGAGAGAGTGACATGGACATATATACACTAACAAATGTAAAATAGATAGCTAGTGGGAAGCAGCCGCATAGCACAGGGAGACCAGCTAAGTGCTTTGTGACCACCTAGAGGGGTGGGAGGGAGACACAAAAGGGAGAGAATATGGGGATATATGTATATGTACAGCTGATTCACTTTGTTATACAGCAGAAACTAACACAGCAATGTAAAGCAATTATACTCCAATAAAGATATTAACGAAAAATTAATAAAATAAATAGTATACTGTGAAAGAAAAGAAAAAGTTAAAACTCCTTTCAGGTCTTATGGTCTATGTATGATTTCCTGTTATTTGCCAAAGTTTAAACAGCTTGTTAGTATTTTCAAAGACTCTACTAAAACACTGAATTAGCCTGAATACATTATTATTATTACTATTGTTGTTGTTGTTAATTTAATTTTGGGGAAAACCCAAGCAAGCTAGTATCAGGAATTCATTAAAAAATGACTTCCAGGAAATATTTTTAGGTCAAACCACAGTCTTAGTCATTCTAATTTTCCATCCCTTGCTCTGGAGAGTGAGTGCTGATGTGCACAGTGATGACCATGAAATCCTGAATAATCATAATTGCCCAGTAAAAATGCAACTCTGTATGCTAGATTTTACTCACATGAGCTGGAAATTTGCCTTGACCATTTAAAGATAATTTTCAACAAGGATTAAAAACAACAAAAATGCTTTCTGCTCAACTTTTGGTTAGATAGTTCAATTACCTACAATATTCTGTTCCCCAAGCATACCAGTTAATCAAGATTTTATTGTGCATTCTTTAAACCAGCTAGTAAGTTAATTAATTGGAGCAAGTGGATTGTTTGGCCTGGCTAGATGTCTGCACTGATGTGATCGGTTGCATTCTATTATTCTGTTTAGTAAAGAGCAAATTGCATGAACAGTGATATATGTAGGTTTGGCTAAGGCAAAGACACTTTGTATATGATGAGCATGGTCAGGCATTAGCAGAAGTAGTTGAAATTTCTGATACCACAATTATCCTGTTTCCCAGCCAACTCAGTCAGTGATACTGAGACCCCTTACCTACTTCTAGGAACACTTGCTAGTCAATTCTCTTCTGTCACCTTGTTTCCTATGCCAAGTCAAAATCTAGCTCCCTCCATTTAGCAGCTTTCCCTTACAGTGAACGGTAGGATCTCTCTATTGTGAGGAAGGAAGTGGGGCTTTTCATCATTGCATCTCTGGCACAGAACACAGAGTCTAGCAAATAGTAGACGCTTCATAAATGACTAATGAACTAAACAATGGAACAGGAACTGGGAATTATTTTTGACTAATAGGTTGCTCTTTCAGGGCCAGGTTTGTAGTTATATTAAATTAGATCCCTCCAACCAATTTTAGCCAAGATGAAACAGCATGTTATCTGAATGTATTTGGAAACTTATTTCTCTCTTTCACTCCCCCTGCTGTCAGTAAGAGAAAATTGGCCAAACCTTTGATAACAAATATCTTTCATATTTAGACATGTATAGTAGAGATTCAGTTAAATTTGTTGACTGAGTATATAGGAAACAAGGGCAGCTTACAACACAGAGAGCCATTTTACAGTTTTTTTCCTTTGTTTTAAAACAAAACAAAACACCAAATTTATAACTTAGAATTAACTCAGTTTAGATGGTGACATTGACGAAGTGGAGAAGGCGTGCCCACAGAAGGGAAGAGCTGACACACTAAATGAATGATTTTCTCTTAAATATGAACATAACTCAGCACCAAGTGAGGGAACTGCCATGTCAGTTTCCATGATGAAAGCCAAATAATTTAATGAGGATAATCACACAGGCAGTTTTCTGCCTAATTACTTCAAAGCTTAAAAATGCAAGAGTAGGATCAAGGCCATTTTATATCCAAGTGTAATCCTGACAACCAAGAACGAAGATGTTTGTAAATTGTTGACATATAATTATGAACAGTTGTCTGCTTCAGAGGTAAATGCAAATGTGCATGCTAGGGACATGCTTCATGACAGTCTGTTGACTGACCAAAAACTAAGGTGCTGAAAATGCTCTTCATGTTGGAAGAGCTTGCTTTCTGCTTCGTTGTTGAGTAAAGGAGAAGAATCTGATTAACATCAGCTACAATGTTGATGGTTCACCCCATGGTAAACAAGGATAATAGTCTCTTGCCTCCATCAACAGTATACAAGCTAGGCCCTTTGGCCAGAGAATTCAGAGTTGGTCTTTGAGGGCTTCATGTTTCCATCTTTGATCTCAGTTCCAAATCCTCTAATCAAGGAACTGGGTTTTTTATCTTCATTTTATACTTACCAAGCTCATTGCAACTAAATTCTGAGAAACTTTCAATTTATTTCATGGAAAGTGTTGAATAATGTTCTGCTTCAACTGTTCTGACAAAGATTTGGAGCCACCTGGTCTGAATGGCTACTAAATAGGTGTGAACTTTTCTCATCACTCACCTGTCAGCCACTTTCCTTTGAGTCAAAGGAAGTGCAAACCTGTTGAGTTTCTAAAACCTACTGGCTATATGTACTGAAACTGTAAGTGAGGAAAGCATTTGAAATGATTTAGATATAGTCTTCTGGAAACAAAGCTATGAAGATGAAATAGGCAGCTCAATATAGTAATTGAATTTGACTGGAAAAAGTGAAACAAAACCAAAATTTGCTGGTAATGAAAAGACTGGCCCCTGAAGAGCATCAAGTCCAGTTTAAATAGTTAGAAAGGTCAACTAGGAAGGTAAGGATCTGAGGGTTCCAATGACACATACTTGGAGACAATACTGTTTAGTTTCTATTTTGACATAAAATAGAACTCCTCAAATGGAGTTTGATGAAACAGGGGGGTTATAAAAATGGCTCCTGGGTGGTTTGAGACCTGATCTCATAGTTGCATGGTTATTTATATGAATTCATTTCTATCATACTCATATAAATATCTCTTATTGGCATCTCATCCTAAAAATACTAGTTTTGAACTCTGGTTGGCATCCTTTCTGTTCCTTGCTAGCCTAAGAAGTGGGCAAGGTATGGAGGAGCAGAGAGTCAGGACTAAAGCTATTTGGGGAAAAAATCAAAGATTGGAAATATGGCCTCGAGTTAGTAACCTACTGTCAATCTTGGAGAACAGCTAGAACTGATGAGTATGAAGGATGTTGCAAAAAATATAAAAGACTCTCAGTGTTCAAATACAAAAAAGCTGTCCCTTTTATGTAAAATGCTGGCAGCAGGGTTGTGTTACCATTGTTGTTTGAAGAAATGTGGTTTTTTCCTGTACTTTGTTTTAATTGCTGTTTTACAAGTTGCAGTGATTAGGGCCTACAACATAGAATATTCCCTTAGGCAGGAGTTCTATTAAATTTGGTAATCATGATAGGATACCTGGCTGTTGAGAGGTGATTCTTTTTAGGTTAATCTGGTGTTTGTGTCTCTTTCTCCTACCCTCATCCCTTGCTTCCCAACTCTGGAGGGAAGTTCCCTGAGGTGGTTTTCAGATTAGTGTTGC
The DNA here is from genome assembly GCF_003676395.1 of Aethalodelphis obliquidens. Lineage (NCBI taxonomy): Eukaryota > Metazoa > Chordata > Mammalia > Artiodactyla > Delphinidae > Aethalodelphis > Aethalodelphis obliquidens. The sequence goes on along the minus strand of NW_020838058.1, from coordinate 1,174,310 downwards.
ATTCACCCATGGGGTGAAAGGGAGATTGGAATTAGCTGAACACTGCAAGTTACTGGTGGTGGGAGAGTCAGGGAACATAGATGAAGGGAGGTGTGGAGACTTTGAATGGGAGGCAGGCTGAAATGCATTGGCACAGAAACCTGAAAGGCTTTCTACTGAACATTGATGCAAAAATTTCTCTCTCTGTCCCCATTCTTGAAAGCTGATCTCTTCTTTGTTTCTCCATAGTACTTCAGTGAGGCAGTTGCCTTTGTTCTGGTCCCAGAACATGTCTTTATCAGTTTCCCTAGCAATCTTGCCTGCTTACCACATCCAACCCTTGTTGCCTATTAATTTTTAACCACTTTATATACAAAATTACACTTGATTTCCTGAGTAACAGTTCCCTGAAGCAAAACCTACTAGTACCAACTGTGATACTGACTAAACTCAAATGTGTCCTAGGAGCAGCTGCTGACATTTTGACTGAAAAATATGATGGTTGTAAGGCACAGAGCAAGTAGACTTTTGTCAGTTACATAAATGCCTGGACTAACTGGCCCCATGGAAATGTATTTTTGATTGGTGTCTCAGGGTTGTGAAACTCATCAAGGACCAACATAGATTTAATAAATACCAATGTGGCTTATGGGAGGAACTTGAGAACTCTTAAGTCTGTATACTCAAAATGATCAGTGTTATAATGGTGGGCAGCCTTTTCTTTAATACTATGGCTCCCTTTTTCTCCTTCAAAATATATTTTTAATTAGCTTTTATTAAATATGCTTCAGTGCAAAGAAGGCAAATTAGGGCAGGGTATAAAAATAGCACTGGCAATATTACGGTGAAATTTGCTCAAAAGCTAAGGCAGAGGAGGCAATAGAGTTCTAAATGATATGCCAAAACTCTCCCTTCCCAGAATCCTCTTTGAAATGCTATCTGAGTTAATGTGCTATTTCTTTAAATATAGACCACATTTAAACCATTTTCTAGACCAGAAGCACTGTCAGGAGTGTGCTTTAATAATTTTGCACTTGGGGTAAGTTGGAAGGATTGGTTGGTGCTGGTGAATTCAAAAGGAGTACCAGTTTGGTAAGTTCAGGTTTCAGCATTCCATAGAAAGTTAGAAATTGCCTCATGTGGTCACCAGTGTCTAAACCAGTGGTTCTTAATAGGGGTATCTAGGAAATTTTAAAATGCTGGCAAATGCATACACACATAGACACACACATGCACACACACAGAGACAAATTATAGAGACCCTTTCCACCCACATTTTCTCTCCACTGGAAGTTCACATTCCATAAATCTGGAGTAGAGCCTAAGCATCTGCATTTTTAAATGCTCCACAGGACATTCTGCTGTAAAGCCAACATCGAAAAACCCCTGCCCCAGATGTTTAAATTTCACCTGGAGGTAGATGCTTTATTGTGTAACTGATTTATTTAACAAATACAATTTGCCAAGCACTGTTACAGGTGCTTTAAAATATTAGCTCATTTAACAGTGTCATATCAATCCTATGAGGTAGGTACTGTTATCACCATCCCCATTTTGCAAATCAAGGTAAAGAGAGGTACTTAGCTTGTTCAAAATGCTACCAACAATCTTCTATCATAAGTAAAAAGGCACAAAAATTGTATCACAGAAATTTACTGATTATTCTTAAGTTAATTGTATATCAAAATCCTGTGAACATTATGAAATAACTGTATATGATGATAACTTATGACATTAACCGGAGTAAGAGAAGACACCTCGACCTGGTTTATGAATATTAAGGAGCACATGAATCAACTTTACTCTCTCCTAAAACAAGATGAATAGCTGAAAAATAGACTCTGCCATGAAACCTTATTCCAGGGGGAGGGGAAGGGAGAAACAGGACACAAATCAAACCCATGTGAGTGTTTACTATTATCATTTAAACATATGATTGTAGTCTTCCCTTCTTGCATTTTTACAAATCAAGAAAAACCCTGGACTTCCCTGGTGGTGCAGTGGTTAAGAATCTGCCTGTCAATGCAGGGGACACGGGTTCAATCCCTGGTCCAGGAAGATCCCACCTGCCGCTGAGCAACTAAGCCCGTGTACCACAACTAGTGAGCCTACGCTCTAGAGCCTGTGAGCCACAACTACTGAGCCTGCACGCCTAGAGCCTGTGCTCTGCAATAAGAGAAGCTACTGCCTTGAGAAGCCCATGCACCACATCGTAGAGTAGCCCCTGCTTGAAACAACTAGAGAAAGCCTGCGTGCAGCAACAAAGACTCAGTGGAGCCAAAAATAAAAATAAATTAAAAAAAGAAGAAAAGTCCTGGCCTTCTTGATGACCTTGAAATGGACTCCAGCAATATCAGTGTTATGACCTGTTACCACTAAATCCAGCAACCAGAACTTCAGAAACTAGTCCATATATTTAGTCTTCTCTGTTTGTTAATCCATTTTGCTGTGCTGACCTTTCAGAACAGTCTTTTATCAGTAAGTTAGATCAGTGAGTAATCTACATATAAAGGAACCTGAGTTCTAGTCTCAGCTCTGAGACAAATGAGATCTATGTTCTTTCTCTCCCTTCTCAAAGCCTCAGTTTCTTCATCTGTAAGGTGGATGGGTTTGCCTTGGATGATCTCTCCAAAGTCTCTACCAGTATTAACATTGTTAAGAGGCATTGTGACAGGAAGTTTATGACTTATACTTCTTCAAAGCAACAATGAGTTCCTGCCTAACTCCTGGATCTATGAGTGAGCATCAATTAGAAAGAATGTAGTGCTCTGTGGTGGGCAGCTGACTTCTCTTACCTGGCAGAAATGAATCTGTCAACTTTCATTAGGTGTTGTCAGGTAACATCATGCTCAGTCATTTCACCAGAAGAAGTGTTAGGCTAACATTCAATTACACCACGGTTCTAAAGAGGCAGTGCATTCTACTCTTTAAATTCCTGAGAATTAGGGATGCTGCAAAACATGTAAAATGGTTGATAGGATGCAAGAAATTGTTCCCTTTGCCTTTTTTTTTTTTTTTTTTTTTTTGCAGTACGCGGGCCTCTCACTGTTGTGGCCTCTCCCGTTGCAGACCACAGGCTCTGGACGCGCAGGCTCAGCGGCCATGGCTCACGGGCCCAGCCATTCCGTGGCATGTGGGATCTTCCCGGACCGGGGCATGAACCCGTGTCCCCTGCATCGGCAGGCGGACTCTTAACCACTGTGCCACCAGGGAAGCCCCCATTTGCATTTTAATGCTTCCATTTTGAGATTGTTGATGCTGCATCTGGTTTTACCATGTTTTAAAATTTGTCAAGATCAGAAGAAGAGGTTTCTGGAAAGCTACTGAGCCTCTTTGTGCTTTTAGCCACACTGCTCCTTGATCTGTCCTCCAAGATAGAAGAAGGTGAGGAAAACTTCCTCCTAGGGAAAGTGACTCAAGAAAGAGCCAGGTAGCGGCTGTGGTTAGGAAGGAGGAGGCTTGAGGTAATCATTTTTTTCTTCCAACAGGAGTTGAATTGTCAGAGCCTTTGCATTATCAGCTTTTCTCTTTTAATCTAAAAGTTAAAAGCTATTGTTCTCATTAGAATTGATTTTCTGTTTCTTGCTTTACTTCATCAACCTTTTGGTGAGGAGCCATGGAATAATTCAAGATGTTCTCTCTAAGGTACCAAGCAAGTCAGCATGGCTAGCCCCTGATCATTGGCCCCTTGCTTGGGTGATGAAGGGCACACCATAACTTCTTTTGCTGGGCATAGGATGACTTGTGATTTTCTTGATATGCTTGTTGCCTGATATTTCAAGAGTTGCTCTAAATGTGGCTTGGGAATCCAAGAGGACTGGGCAAGGCCAGGCTGAAGAGACTGTTTTGCCCCTTGGAGAATATTATCTTACAAAGGCTCCTTACTATCTAGGCAAAAAGAAAAAATACGCTCCTCTGCCCCTGGCTTCAACGGAGCCGTTTTCTAATTAGCACTTTATTTGGCAGCAAATGTTTGCTGTGTGCCAGACACTGAGGAAACATCCAATCAGAGTCTTTAGGTGAATATCCTCTACCATGAAGGGCACCTGCCCTCAGGCTTTTCTCCTTTGCTTAGGAAGGCCTTCATTATCCTAAGATCTGAAAGCAATCTTTTTTTCCCCCCAAAATTTGCTTACTTTTAAAGAGAGTTTTTATGTTTTCTTAGATTTCAAAAGTCATAATGAATATATTCACCTTTCAAACAATATGAAAGCATACAGAACAAAACATGAAGGTCCTCTTTAACCTCTTATCCCATTCTCAATGGTCTCATTTGCATCTTTCCAGTTCCTTTTCTATATATTTACATACACATGTATATATAAGCCTATGTGATTTTTCTTTGTGTCCAATGAAACATTCTGCCATGTGGAAAATGTTATAAATCTGCACTAACCAATATGGTAGCTCTTAGCTACATGTGGCTGTTTAATACTTGAAATATGTCTAGTGTGACTGAGGAACTGAGTTTTGTAATTTTAAGTAATTTTAATTAGTTTAAATTAAAATTTTAGTAGACACATGTGGCCATTGGCTATTACTGGGCAGTGCAAATCGAAATAGGAGGAACCAGGAACTCAGAGAAGAAAACAACAGTGGTGTGAGGAGTATACCACTGGGTACTGGGATACCAGTGTTTTCCTGGAGTTGCATCATCTCACTTAATCTTCACAAGCCCATGAGATAGGTTCTATTAACAGATATAAGAAGCAAGTCACAGAGAGATTAGGTACCTATCCAAAACACAAAGTGTTAGAGGGTTGATTCCAACCTAGGCAGTCTAGCTCCAGAAAGTACCTCCCTGAGCTTAAGCATGTGGAGGACCATGTGGAGAACTGGAAATGGCATGAGTTTTGGCATAGACAAAACTAGGTTTGAATCTTGATCCTGCCACATACTGGGCTCCTTAACTGTGTGACTTTGGGCAAGTCACTTAGCCTCCTTGAGTCTTGGTTATCAAGTATGTAAAATGAGACTCATAATTCTTTCTTTCCCACCATCAATGGGATATTCACTTAAGACAGAGAAACATGCTTTCCCCTCTTCCATCCTCCTTATCAACAATATTTATTTGCCTTTGGGTGATGACTACCTGTAGCTGGGGATATGGTCAAGGGCCATGACACAGGTAAAAATTAAATGAGTTTAAAATAGATTAAAATTAAGCATGTGCATTGGTCTTTGTGGGCCAGACCTTATAAGCACAGAATTCTAGTCAGCTGAGATAACTGAGGGTTTACCTCAAGGGAGACAAAGGAGTCTCCTGGACTACCTCACTGAGTATAAGGCTAAAGGCAGGGAGCAGTTTAGTTTACTGGAGATAAATTTGTTAATGCTTAGGATTTATAATCAGACTGTGGATAAAGTCCCAGTTCTAATGCTTACTACTTGTGTGAACTTATGAAGGTCATCTACCCTCTTTCTTGATCAGTTTCCTCATCTATAAAATGGGGGTAATAATAGTACCTACCTCCTACCTCATTGTATTGTGAGGATTCAGTGAAAATTTCATGGTAAATACTTAATGCCTAACACAAAGTACGCTGCTACTACCATTTTCACTTCTATTAACAGAAGCAACTGAGTGGCTCATTCATCACCACCACCAACCACGGCATGCAGATGCTGGGGACTTAGGTTCTGATCTCAACTCTGCAACACCCTCAGAGACAGGGCAGCTCTTCAAATGCTCTTCAGGTGTTTACTTTGTCCAAGCAGGATAATGAAAACTTCCTATAGGGTTGCTGTGATAATTAATTAGGAACAGCTAGCAAATCTCTTGCATACCTAGGACATATGGATCCATCTACTTGAAAGTGTCTTCTTAGAGTAGCTACAAAGGAGACAGTTTCTTTGATATACTGGGAGTGCCCTGACTTTAGTCTAGATTTCATGATATATCCAATATCTTTACTGGGCCCTCTTTCCACTTAACCTCAGCCCCAACTACATGATGTCCTATAACATTTGAGGAAAGAAAATATTTAAAGCCTATTTCCTTGAGATTCAGTGCTGGGATTACTTTTGTATTCTTGAATCTCCATTCACTTTCTTAGCTCTGAAAGAAAGGTAGGCACTTCTGACTACGTGGTTTACGAACCTTGTCACACACAGTTCATTTGGAGTAATGTAATTTTGTAACACATTTGAAACACAAGCTTGCAACATACTCTGTTGCATGATTCTTTCTCCAAGATCTACTGGAAATGTCAGTCCATTTAAAGGGAGGTGTTAAACTTTAACATAATGTTTATGAAGCTCTTCCAGGGAAGAATACTGTGTAAATCATAACATCAATCCAAATGGTCAGTCACTATTTTTAAAACTTTTTATTGGAGTATAGTTGATTTACAATGTTGTGTTAGTTGGTCTGTCACTATTAATTCAGTCTAAGTGTAGGAGAAACCAGTCTGACCTGGTGATGAATCTAAACAGTAGAATATGTGAAAAGGAGTGATGGGTAGTTTGTGATGAGTAGGAATCATGCTGGGCCTGCTTTAATGAAAGATAAGATTAATTTTTAATTGTAATCACTGTAATAATAGGATGGTATTAAAGTATTTGAAGGCACAGTTTGGTCTATTAAGTAGTTTGAATATTCCTCCAGCATTTCTGTTTATACTGATTATATGCTTAGCAAAGCCTTTCTTCATACATAATACAAGGTCAACTTAAGCCCAACCTGTGTCCAAATCATCACAAAACTTGAGTTTATCAGGTCCACATTAATGAGGACTTATTACAATAATAAATCTAGGAAGAACAAAACCTAGAGAAGGCTCTAGATTATGCTGTCTTTTACTGCTTTGTTTTTTCTTATTATAAATTTCACCTTTAGTGCCACTCTACATGTGATGTTGGGATTAGAACAGTCCCCTGAAAACACCAGAACTAAATGTGTATTTTTAAATAGAGACCCACTTATTTGTGCCAGTTAATCTCCAATGAATGTAATGTCAGTAAAATAAGTAGATAATACAAAAATGTTAAATTTTATTGCTAATCTTAAATTCTGCTTTAAGGTAAAGTAAAACCTTAATACTATGGCTAAAGAGTCAAGTCACACTAGATTAGCATTCTTGTACATTAATAATGAAAATAGCTGAGTGCAATTAGTGTCATTTAAAGTTTTGTGAATCAGAGATATGGCCTTACAAATTAAATGGTTTGAATACCAGATAAAAAGTCTAGGGAAATAATTCTTATTAAAAAGTTAAAACCTTCCTTTCTCTTCTAACAGGAAATTTATCATTGGTATAGAATTACATACCATTCACCCTGCAGCATGAAAATGATGGAACTTTGTAGACCATAAAAATGTAATAAAGGAGCCACTAAAATTGATTTTAATTTAGGTAGATTGCCATCGTTTTCTTCCTTAAATGGAGGGAGTGTTCTGTACTCCTCCAACCTATTTTCAGCCATGATACTCTTTCTACACGCACGATTAGGCACTCCTCCCCCCACATTTGAGGATGTTTAAATGTCCCTTGTTTTTCCCATCCTCAACTCCAAAACCTTTTTCAGTCTAGCAAGAGAAGAGGAAATATATAGAAGTGGATGTGCCAAAATTTCCAACAAGTGCACAGATAAACTAAATTGTGAGACAGGTGAAGTGGCTCCCCATTGTTCTTCCAACTCTCTGCATGCTTCTCCTTCTCTAACCCTCCCAACTCTAATATGCCCAGTGGTCTTCTTCCTAGCCCAGGTTCTTCTAGTATGATGCCTCAGACAAGCCTGCATTCCTTTTCTGTCTCTGATGCCACAAAACTTACTTGTTCTGAGTCCATTTAATCACACCACTGATGTTTATCAAGAATGTTAGTTGTAGTAATGGCAGTAGGAGGAATCATAAAGTAACAATGAAAACAATAGCCAGTGTTGAGTATAATGACTATTTTATTGTGCTCCAGGTGCTCTTCAAGTATTTTATAGTCAGTACTTCATTTTTTTTTTTTTTTTGCGATATGCGGGCCTCTCACTATTGTGGTCTCTCCCGTTGCGGAGCACAGGCTCCGGACACGCAGGCTCAGCGGCCATGGCTCACGGGCCCAGCCGCTCTGCAGCATGTGGGATTTTCCTGGACTGGGGCACGAACCCGTGTCCCCTGCATCAGCAGGCGGACTCTCAACCACTGCGCCACCAAGGAAGCCCTCAGTACTTCATTTAATCCTCACTTTTACAGATGATGAAATTGAGACTTAGGAAGATTAAATGACTTATCTAAGGTCCCACAGTGAGTAAGAAGACTCACTCTTGTTTGTTTAATTCCAAATGTCCAATCTCTTAACTGCTACTACTCTAGACTGCCTTCTTAGATTTAGGAAAAACAATAAGAGTTAATATCCCTGAAAGTGTTTTGAAAAAAGTCCTTAATGGTTGTTACCTCTTAAGTATTTATAGTTTGTTATCAGATTTTACTGCATTCTGTCTTATTGAAAAAGTGCAGGGTGGGGAGAGAGAGAGAGGGTAAGGTAGGTGAGGAAAAGAAGGGATGGAAGAGGAAGAATAATTAACTCTCATCCTGGAGTGGATAGTTTGCCCTATTCAAGAATCCAAATGGATAACCTCTAGGCTTCTCATGCTCTTTGGTAAGGGTGTGCCACCCAAAGCTGAGGTGATGCAGTGAAAATGATATAAATATCCCCCATCTCCCTTCTGCGTTCATGAACAAATTCCTCGCCCAATGATTTGTGGCCAGGGTAGCAGGGTTGGTTTTACTCAACACAAGTCATAGTAACTTAGTAAGCAAGAACTTTTTCAGGACACTTTCCTTAAAAGGTCTATAGACACAGGCCAAGCAGGCCTCTGAGGTTACCTCAACTTCTCCTAGAGCCTACTGAGTACAAATCTGTATGATTCTCCTAGGGCTAAATCAGATGATGAACAATATAAAAATTGGACCCAGCCTCCAGATGATAGGAAGAGTGCCATTGCCCTGGGTATAAGAGTGCTTCCAACCCCAAGACTATGCACTGAAATATTTGCTGCTATACCAGTGCTTATTCCCCACTTCCAAAACCACTGCTCTCTGCTGGGTACACTCTGGGGTCTTACGGGTTTCAACTCCCATTTCTAATTAGCCGTGTACGAGTCTGACTCCCTGAATGTAAAAAAATTTGTTTTCTTTAATATGAACCATAAGAGCTCAGGATCCAGCTGGCCCTAGATACTTAAGGGAACTGTTCAGCTCTGCTTTAGTGGCAATTGCCTTTGCTGGTTGAAAGCTCTGTTTTGCTCCCCAACTGTGTTTGTGTGTGACTTATATAAATTAGCAACTTTGGGAACTGCAGGTGATTTTAAGATACAAACTTTTACTTTAATAAAAGTGTAAGTGAGAACCATACCTTCTGAAACTAACCTGAAATATGTACTCTTGCATTCACTTCCTGACCATACTCTAGCTTTCTTCTCCAGCTGGAACAGCCCTTCACCAGAGGTGGCCTGGGTTCATTGCAAAGACAGCCAGGTCTCAAAGATGCACCTGGCATTGACTTTCCCATAGTGTCTTTGAGGTTAAGAATTTCTGGGTCATCTTCCTTCTGATTCTCTTCTGTTACTGACTTACTAGACATGATCCCTGACAAAGTCCACACATATGGGAATTGGTCTTAGAATAGGAAAAACCAAGTCATTGGACACTAGACCTTTGAATACACCATCCTGATTTGCCTAGGATTGTTCCAGGTTTAGCACTGAAAATCCTACGTCAAGAGAATCCCCTACATCCAAAGGAAACCAGGATGGTTGGTTACCCTAGTAGACTTGTCTTAGGCCATATAGTACAATAGAAACAACACTGGTCTTCAAAGATCTGGGTTCAAGTTCTACCAGTGTCACTTATTATATTTAACCATATGTTCTTCAGTTTGTTCATAGTATTTAACAAGATTTTGATTCTATATTATTCTCTATAGTATTAGAGAGTAAACTCAATGAGCGCTAGTATCATTTCTTCTTTGTTCCCTGGTGCATCTTCAACACTTAGCACAATGCCTCGCATGAAGTAGGCACTCAACACTTACCTAATGAATGAATGAGTTAATAAGTCATGTATTTGCACTAGCCCTCCATTTTCTCATCCATAATGGAAATATAATTACTTCCAAGAATTGAGACAATCTATGTGTGAGAGAGACAGTGTATACATTTCATAGGACACACAAAAAAACCACTGATGATTGTGATTATGATGTGTGCTTGATAAAAATACCTGCCTTTTACTGAGGAATGTACTGAGTTCTAGGCCCTATCAATGTTTTATTTTGTTTCATCTTTATAATTATCCTTCAAATAGGTGTAGGTAGGTATTATACCCATTTTAGAAATGAGGAAACTAAGATTGCAAAGAGTTATGGTCAACTAAAAGTTAGAGGGCACAGTCCTCAAGATAACCCTCACTTGTGACACCAACTGCACGTTTGGATGGTTCCTAAAACCACCCTCATGTAAGATAATTCACTGGAAGGACTCACAAAACTTACTGAAAGCTATCATATTCACAGTTATGGTTTATTACAAGGAAAGAACACACGTTGAAATCAGCTAAAGGAAGAAGCACATAGGGCAGAATCCAGGAGAAATACCAAATGTAAAGCTTCCATTATCTTCTCCCTGTGGATTCAGGACACATTACTCTCCTGGCATTGATGTGTGCCAATATGCATGGAGCATTGCCAAACCAGAAAGCTTAGGCAAGCTCAGTGCTCAGAGTTTTTACTGAGACTCTGTTATATAGACATGACTGATTGATTGCCAACATGGTTAATTTCAATTTCCAGACTGATACCAAAGCACCTACTCTAAATCACATTGTTATTGTCTGGTTAGCCCAAAGGCCCAGACAAAGAAATATTATCTTCCAGAAGCTGAAGGAAAAGTCCAGATCCTTTTTTGAACAAGTTTAGTTTCTTTACTATATAGAGGTGCAGAGATGTCAATCAACTTGCCAGAGGTTGCAGAGCTAGTACATGTAAACTCTAGTCAACCTCCCTCCAGTGCCCATGTTTTTAGTTTCTATTATTTTCCCTGTGTGTCTGACAAATGATGTTTTAATGTGTTATAAAATAATGTGTACTTTTATATATAGATCAAAGAAAGGCTTGACTAGAAGTAAAAGTAATGGGCAGAAGGCAGAAATATTACTCCTCCCCCATCTACCTTTTCCCTCCCACTGTTCTCCAACTTGAACCATTTTTTATGCTTTGAACCCTAACCTAGGTCCACACTGGGAAAAATGTAAAGTAGATGAAGGTGGATAGATAGTTTGTCTAGGGCATACTCCTATTCCATTAACCTCCTCTCTTGTGCACTCAGACTCATAAACACACTCACATATACACACGCACATGCTCAAGAGTGCACACACACACACACACACATCTTCTCACAATGGGCTCTATTCTCCATGGCCTATTTGAGAAATTCCATCTTAAGTGTTAAATAAAATTTGAAAATTCTTCCCAGGGCCATTTTTTAAAAAAAACATGAGGCTCTTGAACATAGAACAATCATGAAGGCAAAGAAATTAATATAATTTGATGAGATTTAAAACAGGTGTTTGTGAAGCTATATTATCTTACTGGATATCCTCAAATTCACAATACGGCCAGCTATCCCATTCACTTGTGTGGTGCTAGGGGCCAGAGACAGGGGTGGAAATACAGCAAGTACAAAGAGGAGAGAGAAACAGGGAAGGAAGGCAGGAGAGACACTCTGAAGCTCTGAAATAATCTGCGCCTGTTCAGAAGTGGGGAAACAGAATTCAAAGGTCCACATCACACAGAAGAGCATCCAAAGCTTAAATAAACAAGAGCAGGCTTAGGGTATATTTAACAAAACGAAGGTAAGGAGTTTGATAAAGCCCAGTTTTTGGTTATATCTTTCTAATGGAAAAGGACAAATAATGCAAAATTACAGCTAACTTATTATAGAGGCTAGCAGAAGAAACAGCAGTAGCCTTAGAGACAGACACACCAGAGTTTAAATCCCAACTCTACTAATAGCTATGTGACCATAGGAAGATTATATACCTTCTCTAACCCTCAGTTTCTCACCAGTACAACTAGTGCTAATAATAGAACAAATCTCATAGGACATTTACAGTGATTAAATAAGGGTTTAGCACTGTGTTTGGCACAAGGCAAACATCCAATAAATGAGTTATAATAATGATGATGATGATATGTACTGTTTTCATGTATAAAATGGAAATAACTGTCCTGCTGTATCACAGGGCTTTGGGAACATCTTTTTCTATACTGAATGTGAAAATGCTTTCCAAGAAGTACATTACCAGGTCTTTGAGGTCATTGTTGCCTCTAATCCTTATTTGGCAATGGGCAATAGTGCATAAAAGGGTGATGACTGGAGTATGTACTGAGCCATTCTCTCAGGTGTGACAAAAACATTAGCAAAGTTTTGTTAACCTGCTTGGTACAATGGTAACATCTTGCATTATGGGGGTCATACATACAGATTTGAATCCAGGATATGCCACTTTCAAGTTGTGTGACCTACATATTTTCCTAGAGAAAATGGAAAATGCTTAGACTTTCTGAGACTCAGTACTCTTATCTGTAAAACAGGAGTGATAGCAAATACCTTGCAAGTTATGTAAAGGACCTATCACAGTGTATTACATTCTTTTGCCCCTCAGTGTTTCCAGAGATTAAAGAATGAGCATTTTCTTTAACAGATAAACAATAGATACAATAAAATATTTTTATACAAACCACTTGTCACACACACATACATAATGTGTACATGTATAAATACATAAATATATATATATATATATACACGCATATATTGGAAAGACTCTCTTTCCCCCATTGAATGACCTTGCCCCCCCAGTTAAAATCAATTGACCATAGATGTATGTGTGTTTTCCTAGACTCTCAATTCTATTCCATTGATCCATGTGTCTATACTTAACGCCACTATCACACTGTAGCTTTGCAGTGTTTTAAAATCAGAAAGTGTGAATCCTCCAACTTTGTTCTTCATTTACAAATTATTTTCATTATTCAGAGTCCTTTGTACTTCCACAAGAACTTTCAAATTAGCCTGTCCACTTTTTCCAAAAAAAAAAAAAAAAAGGGAGTTAGGATTTTGATAGGTAGTGCATTGAGTCTGTACATCACCTTGGGGAGTATTGTTATCTTAACATTAAGTCTTCCCATCCATGAATACAGTATGTCTTTTCATTTTTTTAGGTCTTTTAAAATTTCTTTAAGTGATGTCTTACAGTATCAGTGTATAATTCTTACATTTCCTTGGCTAAATGTATTTCTAAGGATTTTACTCTTTTTCATGCTATTAATGGGATTTTTTTCTTAATTTTATTTTCAGATTATTTTTGCTATTGTATATTTTTGTATATTGATCTTGTATCTTGCAACCTTGATGAATACATTAGTTATCTTTAATAGATTTTTAGTGGATTCCTGGGCATTTTATAAATAGAAGATCATGTCATCTGAAAGTAGTTTTATTTCTTTACCAATCTGGATTATTTTAATTCATTTTCTTGCCCAATTGCCCTGCTATTACCCTGTACCTCCAATACAATGTTCAGTAAAAGTAGAAAGAGTGGGCATTCTTACTTCATTCTTGACATTTGGGAAAAACCTTTCAGTCTTTCACCACTAAGTATTCTTCTAGCTCTGGGTTTTTCATAGATTACTTTTATCAGGATAAGGAAATTCCTTTGTATTCTGAGTTTATTGAGTGTTTTTTATCATGAAATGGTATTGGGTTTTGTCAAATGTTTTTTCTGTGTCTGTTGAGATGATGATGTGGGTTTTTATCTCTTTATTCTATTCATATTACAAAGGTTCAGAAATCAAGACTATGTGATCCTGGTATAAGAATAGACATAAAGATTAATGGAATAGATTTGAGAGTCCAGAAGAAACCCCATATATCTATGGTCAATTGAGTTTTTAATAAGGGTGCAGAAAACACTCAATGGGGAATGAACAGTGTTTACAACAAATGGCACTAGAACAGCTGGATATCCACATGTGAAAGAATGAATTTGGACACCTATCTAACACTATATACAAAACTTAAAAAAAAATGGATCATATATATCACATATATACATATGATATATATATTAACTAAAACTATAAAACTCTTAGAAGAAAACATAGGTGTAAATTGTTTTGATCTTGGATTAGGCAGTGGGTTTTAGATATGAAACTTAAAGTACAAGCACCAAAGAAAAAGTAGATAAATTAGACTGCATCAAAATGAACAACTTTTGTGCACAAAGGATACAATGAAGAAAACGAAAAGTCAACTCACATAATGGGAGAAAAAGTTTGCAAGTCATATATCCAGAATATATCAAGAACTCTTATAAATCAACAAAATATAACTCATTTTTTATGGGTTGGGCTTGAATAGACATTTCGCCAAAGAAGATATACTAATGGCCAATAAGCACATGAAAAGATGCTCAATATTATCAGTCATTAGGGAAATGTAAATCAAAACCACTATGAGATACCATTTTACATCACTTAGAATGACTATAATTAATTTAAAAAAAGAAAAAATAATGAGTGTTGGTGAGAATATGGAGAAATTGGAAACCTAATGCATTGCTGATGGGAAGGTAAAATGGTACAGCCATTATGGAAAATAGTTTGGCAATTTCTCACAAAGCTAAACCTAGAGTTACCATATGACCCAGCAATTACATTCCTAGATATATACTCAAGAGAAATGAAAATGTGTATCCATGCATACACTCATACATGAATATTCATAGCAGCATTATTCATAACAGTCAAAAAGTGGAAGCAACCCAAATGTCCCTCAACTGATGAATGGGAAAAAACAGTGTGTTATGTTCAATATATTCAGATATGCATATGTTGTTTGTTGTGTAGCAGTAATTAACTATAATTGGAAAATGTCCTGTTTTATGGTTCTCTGAATTCTCAGTGATTTTTCCTTTCCCCTAACTCAAACTACTTTCCCTTAGCATAATCCTTTCCCTGCCCCACATACAAACTGCCTCAATAGAAATATAAGCAATGTAAGTAGGGTTTCCAGTATAGATTTTAGTATCGATGGGGCTACTACAGAATCTCCTGGTGTGGGCTATGTTTGAGATATGTAACTATATGCCTGGAACTGTGGAAAACAAAGCTGGGAAATGTACCCATTATATAGGGAAAAGGGTTCGCATTTTTGTCCCTTTTCCTTTCTCTAAGAATGGAACACAATGCTCATTCCAGAAGATAAGTGAAAAATACTTCTGAGATAGCATGTGGTAGAAGTGTCTACACCTTCACTGGGACCCTTGAGAAGCAAAATGTCCTTTTTAAGGCTGGACAACTCTGAATTTAACATTATCTCCCTCTTCATAGTATGATGCATCCATACATCTCTTATAGAATTTTTGTCTTTTACTGGCCCCTTCAATTTCCTCCTTCTGCCTCCTGCCCTTAATCCTTATTTTTAATTTCTCTGTGTCTGTTTTCTACTCTGTTTCCTTGATAAAGAACAGTTTACAATTCTTTCATTTTTACTATCTAGACAGAATTTTCATAACTAGGTCTGCCTACTTCTCTTGATCAGTTCCTTCCTTTCTGGCCTCCCTAATCTGCTCTCTGGTTCTACCTGTAATTCTTGGCTGGATTCCCCATTTGTTCCTGCTACTGGTCACCTAACAGGAAAAATCCCCACAGGGTATCTTTCACTTTGAAACACTTTTTTGTCTTGCCTCTGAGTCACAGAAATTTGGTCACCTAAGTAAAGGAAATATATTTTCAAATACAGGGTGTCTTCCTGGGCACAATTTGAAATGACTCCTAGGAAAATCTCTGATCGTGTGTTCCCAAATATTTAGATATATTTTGATCTGCAGGCCTTCCTTATGCTGTCCACACTTTGTTTGAAAGGAGTGTGCTTCATAAAGCATCAGACTGAATACAAGAAAATCAATAAGCAATCTGTGTGATAATTAATTAAGGTGCCAGAATGAATTACTGTTTCTTCCCCTCCTGATTTGGGTCATAGTCGCATTTGATTTGAGAAGTTGTCCATTTTCAGTTATGGTTTGTTCTGTGTTCTTCTGATGTAACTGGAATGAATGACTGACAAGAAAAATCACGTCATGTCAGAAAACTATGGGGTAAACGTAACATGGCGAAGGTGTGGTTTGAAAAAAGTTATTTCCAAGACAGAGCTGATATTAGGACAAGGTAGTGGGGGAGAAAATTCTCTCTTCACATCTGTAGTCAAGACTGTGATGAAGCCAACTGTGTTCTCTATACATTGCTCTCAGTTTGTGTGTATTAATTCAGCAAACATTTAGTGAGCAAATACTTGGTCAGGCACTGTACAATGCACTAGGGGTGTAGCCATGTACAAGAATGTTGTGACCCCTGAGAGAATTTATAGTCTAAAAAGGGAGACCAATATTAAACAGTCACATACATAGTTCATTAATTATAATTTTAAGTGCTTCCATAATAAGCTTCAGCTAACTGGATTTTTCCACAACCTTAAGATCACTACTATTCAAACTAAAGCCAGGAAACATCTTGAAAGCTTTCTATGCCCTTCTGTACATCATAAAGTCTTAAGACATAAGTAAATAATGGATAAAGGGATTCCTTCTCAGGGATGCAGTGGGAGGTCTTAAGTAACCCTAGTTTGGAGTTTAGAGTATCAGACAACATGTTCCAACCAAAGAAAGTCTTCAATAGTATAATTCAGCTAATTTCCTAATCCCAATCTCTGCTTCCTTGGTGCTTATCTTAGAGATACCAGTCCTCACTGAACATGGCCTGAAGTCTGACTGGTAAAAATGATCAAGAACAGCCTGTTTTGGTAGATAGTGAATGCTGGTGGGAGGGGTGGGGGATGATGGCAGTTCTCTGGCAGAGAGACATTCTTAATAGGAAGGATTTTCTGGATTGCCTGGTGTTAAAAATATCAAAATGATTGAATGAAGGAGGCTGGAGAATTCAACAAGTGAATAGGTTCCTACTTATTCTGGATGGTGTAGGTTATTAGCAGCCTGAAGGTAGGGGCCCTGAAGCAGATATCTTCAGGCATAGGATTCTGTGAAGTTTAACTTGCTGAGACACTAGAAGAATTGCTGAATGCCAACTCCACTTTCCTTAAATGTGCATTTAAAGAGCACTTGCTGGTGCCAATTTATTCTTAGCTCTGTGGGTCTTCCTATGTATATGTCACATAGACAGGGAAATTGCTTGTATTTGATTCAAGGGTCCCAGCCTAAATGTGCTCACAGTTTTCATAACTCAAGTTAGTGTAATTATACTCAACTTAGAGAATGAGTAACTGCCCCTTTCTTACCCCTATGGGTATGTGATTAATTGGCTTCGTAGTAAAAATGTCTTCACCACAGACCTAAGCTCCAATGGGCTCCCAGAAGGTTAGGTTTTAAATCTAGATAGAGTTTATTTGGTGCTACCTCATTAAACTTGGATAAGTCAAGTTTAAAAACTCAGTCTTTTCTGATCAGCAAGGGCAGGACAAGCCTAAAGTAAACACAAGAGTTTACCTAGCATCTGTTCCAGACAGATGCCAAATGCTAGGTGACTAGCACACCTTTATGCCTGAGAATGCTACATTTTAATGATTAGTCCTATTTTAGAATAAGTGGCACATAGAGTCTTTCTGAGATCTTTTGGGGATAACATTTTTGGGAGAGTCATTCTGACTCCATTTGCACATAAGCTGTCACCAGTATCTACTTGGTCTGGGCAATATTAAACATCTTTGATCTGAGGCATATTCAGATATGTGTATAACCAGTATAATGCATATGTAAATGCATCTGTGGTTATCTGAACATGAATGTGTGTGGTGATAGTTGTCTGTTCCTCTAATTCTGGCGATGACTGTGCCATTCCAACAGCCTTAGTGATTATGACCTTCTACTAACCTGCCTGAAAATAATTAGACATTACTGCTTAAGTGGATGGTTAAGAAAGTGCAGGTAGATGATTCAAAGGACCAAATCAGGTTTTCTTTCTTTACTTTGTGAGACAGTGTACTGTGGTCATTAGGAACACGGACTCATGTGACCTAGGTTTGAATCATGGAACCACAGGTTACAAAGCCTCCCTATGTCTCAGTATCCTCATCTGTAAAATGGAGATTAATGATGGTACCAATCTCATGGGTAGTTGTGCGGATTAGGGAAATTAATCCATGTGAAATGCTTAGCAGAGTACCTGAAACATAGATATCACTCAATGAATGTTAGTCTTGTTATTATCCTTCGAATAAAGCCCCAATCCCCCCTCCCACTTTTCACCCTCTTCACCACTGCTGTAATCCAAGTCACTTTCACCTTTTGCCCAAATTCATTCTCAGCAGTATAAGTATAATCTTAAAACATAAATCCTATCAAGGTGTCCTCCTATTTAAAAACTCTCCTTTACTTAGAATAAAACCCAAACTTCTTTCCCTGGTCTACAGAGTTTTAGGTGATCTGATCCATCCTCCGCCTTAGATCTCCCATTCTACTACTCCGCCCTTTCTCACTGAGCCCCAGCTGTGCTTGCCTGCTTGCTGTTACTGAAATCATACAAACGTGTCCTGCCTTATAGCCTTTGCACAAGGTATTTCTTGTGCCTGAACAGTCTTTCCTCTAATTTTTATGTGGCTTGGCTCCTTGTCATTTTGCCTCATCAGAGAGACCTTCTGGGCCACCAACTCTAAAAGAACCACCTAAGCACTACCCACCCAACAACCTGTTTTAAATTTTTGCATAGCACTTACCAATCTTATAGGTCTCTGTTTGTTTGTTTGTTTATAGTCTGTCTCCTCTTACCAGAATGTAATGTTTATGAGAACAGGGTTATTGTTCACTATTTTATTCATTCCATATTTATTTATTGAGGGCCCACTATGTACCAGGCACTGTTCTAGGGTCCCTGGAGATATTGCAGTATATAAAGAGGTAAAATTCACTGCTCTCTTGAAGCTTATTTTCTACTAGGTTTAGATAGACAGTAAGAAAAGAAATTGTAAACTGTATCTATACCAGAGGATGAAAAGCAGGAAAGGAAGTTAATGAATGCCCTGTGGTGATGGTGATGGTGGTGATGGTGGTGATGGTGATGTGTGTGTGTGTGTGTGTGTGTGTGTGTGTGTGTGTATGTGACAATTTTTAAAAAGATTGTTAGGAAAGGCCACAATGATGTGGGAACGTTTGAGAAAAGACATGAGGGTTGAGGGTTGGAGCCATCTGTATTTTGGGGGGAAGATCAAATATAAATGCCCAGATATGGAACACACAGAGTATACTCAAAGAATATCAAGGAACCCAGTGTGGCTGGAATGGAATAAGTGAATGAGGCTGGGAGTGACGGGAGGGGTGGCCACATCATGTAGGGCATGGTAGGTCATGGTAAGGTCTCTGGATTTTCTTCTAAGCTACATGGAGTGCCAGTGGCTCAATTTGAATAGAGAAGTGGCATGACATATTTTTTAGAAGCATCAATCTGGCTTCTGGATGGAGAATAAACAGTAGGAGGGCAAGGGTAGAAGGAGAGAGACTAATTAATAGGCCATTGCAAAAATACAGTGTAAGAGATGATGGGGATGTATCGATAGAACGGGTGGTAACAGTGGAGCTGGTGAGAAGTAGTCAGAGTAAAGTCTGTATGTGTTTAAAAACACAGGCAACAATATTTGCTAATGGATTGGAATGAGGGATGTGAGAGAACGAGAACAAAGATGACGGCATTTTTTCCCCGCTCAAATGAAAGGATGAAGTTGCTGTTTACTATGATGAGGAAGACTGTGAGAGGTTTCTGGGAATGGAGGAACTGTGAGTGCAGTCTTAAGCATATTTGGTTCAACATCTTTTAGACATCATTTTGAGACACAAATAAAATATCTTTGGTGCCTAGAACAGTGCAAGCATAGGGTCAGCTCTCAGTAAATATTTTTAACTGAATGAATGAATGCCCTTTAACTTCCCTCTACCTCCTCTCAGTCACAACCACTTCATATTACCAAGTCATTCTACTCTCTCTCCATGGATTCTCACATTTGATATCAAGTGAGACTTTTAAAAAATTTGATAGTTTCCTTTGACCTCTTTCTAAGGTATCTCTATTTAGTCTCACACATTCTGTTCTCTGGGAGTATCAAGAAAGCCCTGTTTGCTCTGATTTCCCTTCTGTGGGGAAGGAAAACGGCTAGGATGCCTGTTATTAATCTTCTTACATCAATACTTACATTGTAAACCTATGCAATCTTCTTTGATTAGTCACAGAGAAGACTACTTATACTGACTTGACTAATGAACTTAGTATGCAACTTTTCATGTAATAAGATGATCTGACCAACTTTCCCTTGCAGTTTTTCAAATACCTCCCCAATCCAGATTTTATAGCAAAGCCAGAAAATTCCAGAATATCCACACAGTTCACTAATGTTAATAAATGTGTATGTGTGTACATGTGTGGGCTTATAGTCTCTGGGTACATAAATATGTACAACTGGACATGTACACCCATCTTTGCAACTTGATGGTGGACAAGGCAGAACAGGGATGCTGGGTCCAAGAAAGACAATGAGAGTGAGTGTCTTCTAAGATTATATGACAGATCGCCTCTACCAAATTTTTCATATTCCACATATATGCATTAATACATGATATTTGCTTTTCTCTTTCTGACTTACTTCACTCTGTATGACATTCTCTAGGTCCATCCATGTCTCTACAAATGACCCAATTTCATTCCATTTTATGGCTGAGTAATATTCCATTGTATATATGTACTACATCTTGTTTATCCATTCCTCTGTTGATGGACATTTAGGTTGTTTCCATGTCCTGGTTATTTTAAATAGTGCTGCAATGAACACTGGAGTGCATGTGTCTTTTTGAATTATGGTTCTCTCTGGATATATGCCCAGTAGTGGGATCGCTGGGTCACATGGTAGTTCTATTTTTAGTTTTTAAGGAACCTCCGTACTGCTCTCCATAGTGGCTGTATCAATTTACATTCCCACCAACAGTGTAATAGGATTCCCTTTTCTCTACACCCTCTCCAGCATTTACTGTCTGTGGATTTTGTGATGATGGCCATTCTGATCAGACAATCTTATTTACGAAGCAGAAATAGACACACCAACATAGAGAACCAAGGGGGAAAGGGGGAGTGTGATGAATTGGGAGATTGGGATTGACATATATACACTATTGATACTATGTATAAAATAGATGACTAATGAGAACCTACTGTATAGCACAGGGAACTCTACTCAATGCTCTGTGGTGACCTAAATGGGAAGGAAATCCAGAAAAGAGGGGATATATGTATACGTATAGCTGATTCATTTGCTGTACAGTAGAAACTAACACAACATTGTAAAGCAACTATACTCCAATATTTTTTTGTGTGTGTGTGGGTGGTACACAGGCCTCTCACTGTTGTGGCTTCTCCCGTTGCGGAGCACAGGCTCCGGACGCACAGGCTAAGCAGCCATGGCTCACAGGCCTAGCCGCTCCACGGCATGTGGGATCTTCCCAGACCGGGGCACGAACCCGTGTCCCCTGCATCGGCAGGTGGACTCGCAACCACTGCGCCACCAGGGAAGACCCAATAAAATTTTTTAACAAAAATTATGTGACAGAGATTTACATACTAGCACCAACACAGACAAGTCCTTTCAACCTTAGGGCAGGCACAGTGACCCAAGATTAGTTTTGCCATCCTGAGGGTTAGGTGGAAGATTAAGTTACTGATTCCTTAATAAAAGACAAATGATAATTATTTTGTGTAGGGTAGTTTTTAAATGCTTAGGTAGAAGTCTGCTGGGGTGGCTTCTTCTCCTGAAGGGATTGCCTTAATCACTAGAAGTTACCCAGAAGATCCAGTAACTGGGTTGGCTATAGTGTAAAGTTGGCAAACAATATTTCTGTCAGAGAAGGTCCTGATCTCCAGGGCCTTTCTCTCCATTGGTGGTTTCTAGTGCTGCTGAGAGTTGCAGGCTGAGCAGAACCAGAAGCTCCTTCTGAGATCTGCCAGTAGCACTAGCCCTGGGCCCAGAAAAGGGTTTTGGGCCATGAAAGATGAGTCATTGGCTATAACAATTTTATTTCCACAAAGAGGAATATTTAGGGATCATCATCTCCTACTGCTTATGCCTCCCTGTTTTGGAGAAAAGTTGAAGAAAAAAAAAACCCAACGAGGAAGCTTTATAGTAGATATTGGAGGGAGGGAGTTGTTTTGTTATAGGTGTGTATGTGTGTGTGTGTGTGTGTGTGTGTGTGTGTAGGCATGGGTGGTGTAAGATCTAAAAATTAAATTCAAAGAATATAAGAATTGGGAAGCAAGGAGCAAATTTATTTTGAAATCTGGTGAGTATAGCTGAATGGACAGTGAATATAAATGTGAATAGCCTTTTGTGGTGCAAAAAGGGCTGAAGTTCTTAGTTGGACTCTGGAATAGTCAGGGGACAGGAAAAGCTCATTGGTCCCTGGGCAATGGTTGATGTTGCTAGAGGTCCAGAAAGGGAAGATTTATTAATTCAATCAACAAACAGTTTTTCCCAAGTGCTTTCTTGGTTTTTTGCATGACAAAAATATTATTTTGCCTTATGCTTGATTGAATATAATTCTAGGTTGAAAATAATTTTTCCTGATACAAATTAAGGCATTGCTACAACTGATTACTATCTTTCTTATTTAGCAAAATTTTAACTCTACAATATTATTCAATATTTATTTCAAAGAGTGAAGCTATTGAAAGGTCTGAGTAACATTTCCCTGATATGAAATTCTCATTGTATATGATATGGTATTTATTTTATAACAGATTTCCTAATGTTTTATTATATTACTCCACTGTTGCTAATAAGTTTGGTATCTGTATGATTCTCACCTTTGTAATTAATTTTTGCTTCTTGGAAGTTTGCTGAATGTTGCCTTATTCTTCATATGCTAAAATTTCACCATGTCGTTTTTGCTTATGAGCATACACGTACATATATCCATTTGTAAATGTGTGAGTGTATATGTGTGCACACGTACACATGTGTGTATTCAACAAACATTTGTGTTTTTTTATTGGAGTATAACTGCTTTGCAATGTTGTGTTAGTTTCTGCTGTACAATGAAGTGAATCAGCTATATGTATACATATATCCCCTCCCTCTTGGACCTCCCTCCCACTCCCACCCCCCATCTCACCCATCAGTATCATCACAGAGCACCGAAATGAGCTCCCTGTGCTATACTGCAAGTTCCCACTAGCTATCTATTTTAACCATGGTAGTAGTGTATTTATGTCAAACCTAATCTCCCAATTCATCAAACCCTCCCCTTCCCCCACTGTGTCCACACATCTGTTCTCTACATCTGTGTCTCTATTCCTGCCCTGAAAATAGGTTCATATGTACTATTTTTCTATATTCCACATATATAAGTTAATATATGATATATGTTTTTCTCTTTCTGACTTACATCACTCTGTATGACACACCCTAGGTCCAACCATGTCTCTACAAATGACCCAGTTTCCTTCCTTTTGAAGGCTGAGTAACATTCCATTGTATATATGTACCACATCTTCTTTATCCATTCATCTGTCAGTGAACATTTAGGTTGTTCCCATGTCCTGGCTATTGTAAATAGTGCTGCAATGAACATTGTGGTACATATCTCTTTTTTTTGAATTACAGTTTTCTCAGGGTATATGCCCAGGCGTGGGATTGCTGGGTCATATGGTATTTCTATTTTTAGTTTTTTAAGGAACCTCCATACTGTTCTCCACAATGGCTGTATCCATTTACATTCCCACCAACAGTGTAAGAGGGTTCCCTTTTCTCCACACCCTCTCCAGCATTTGTTGTTTGTAGATTTTTTAATGATAGCCATTCTGATGGGTGTGAAGTGATACCTCGTTGTAGTTTTGATTTGCATTTCTCTAATAATTACTGATACTGAGCATTGTTTCATGTGCCTCTTGGCCATCTGTGTGTCTTCTTTGGAGAAATGTCTATTTAGGTCTTCTGCCCATTTTTTGATTGGGTTGTTTGTTTTTTGACATTGAGTGCATGTGCTATTTGTGTATTTTGGAGATTAATCCTTTGTCCGTTGCTTCATTTGCAAATATTTTCTCCCATTCTGAGGGTTGTCTTTTCATCTTGTTTATGGTTTACTTTGCTTTGCAAAAGCTTTTAAGTTTTGTTAGGTCCCATTTGTTTGTTTATATTTCCATTACTCTAGGAGGTGGGTCAAAACATATCTTGGTGTGATTTATGTCAAAGTGTTCTGCCTATGTTTTCCTCTAAGAGTTTTTTTTTTTTTCTTTTTGTGGTATGCGGGCCTCTCACTGTTGTGGCCTCTCCCGTTATAGAGCACAGGCGCCGGACGCGCAGGCTCAGTGGCCATGGCTCATGGGCCCAGCCGCTCTGTGGCATGTGGGATCTTTCTGGACGGGGGCATGAACCCGTGTCCCCTGCATCGGCAGGCAGACTCTCAACCACTGCGCCACCAGGGAAGAGTTTTATAGTGTCCAGGCTTACATTCAGGTCTTTAATTCATTTTGACTTTATTTTTCTGTACGGTGTTAGGGAGTGTTCTAATTTCATTCTTTTACATGTAGCTTTCCAGTTTTCCCAGCACCACTTATTGAAGAGGCTGTCTATTCTCCATTGTATATTCTTGACTCCTTTATCATAGATTAGGTGACCAGAGGTGCGTGGGTTTAAATCTGGGAGTTCTAACCTCTTCCATTGATCTATATTTCTGTTTTTGTGCCAGTACCATACTGTCTTGGTTACTGTAGCTTTGTATTGTAGTCTGAAGTCAGGGAACGTGATTCCTCCAGCTCTCTTTTTCTTTCTCAAGATTGCTTTGGCTATTCGGGGTCTTATGTGTTACCATACAAATTGTGAAATTTTTTGTTCTAATTCTGTGAAAAATACCATTGGTAATTTGATAGGGATTGCATTGAATCTATAGATTGCTTTCGGTAGTATAGTCATTTTCACAATATTGATTCTTCCAGTCCAAGAACATGGTATATCTCTCCATCTGTTTGTGTCATCTTTGATTTCTTTCATTAATGTCTTATAATTTTCTGTGTACAGGTCTTTTGCCTCCTTAGGTAGGTTTATTCCTAGATATTTTATTCTTTTTGTTGCAGTGGTAAATGGGATTGTTTCCTTAATTTCTCTTTCTGGGTTTTTGTTGTTAGTGTATAGGAATGCCAGAGATTTCTGTGTATTAATTTTGTATCCTGCAACTTTACCAAATTCACTGATTAGCTCTAGTAGTTGTCTGGTGATATCTTTCAGATTTTCTAAGTATAGTATCATGTCATCTGCAAACAGTGACAGTTTTACTTGTTCTTTTCCAATCTGGATTCCTTTTATTTCTTTTTCTTCTCTGATTTCTGTGGCTAGGACTTCCAAGACTCTGTTGAATAATAATGTTGAGAGTGGACATCCTTGTCTTGTTCCTGATCTTAGTGGAAATGCTTTCAGTTTTTTACCATTGAGAATGAAGTTTGCTGTGGGTTTGTTATATATGGCCTTTATTATGTTAAGTTAGGTTCCCTCTAGGCCCACCTTCTGGAGAGTATTCATCATGAATGGGTGTGGAATTTTGTCAAAAGCTTTTTCTGCATCTATTGGGATGATCATATAGTTTTTATTCTTTAATTTGTTAATGTGGTGTACCACATTGATTGATTTGCATATATTGAAGAATCCTTGCATCGCTGGGATAAATCCCACTTGAACATGGTGTATGATCCTTTTAATGTGTTGTTGGATTCTGTTTGCTAGTGTTTTGTTGAGGTTTTTTTGCTTCTATGTTCATCAGTGATATTGGTCTATAATTTTCTTTTTCTTAAAATATATTTGTCTGGTATTGGTATCAGGGTGATGGTGGCCTCATAGAACCAGTTTGGGAGTGTTCATTCCTCTGCAATTTTTTGGAAGAGTTTGAGAAGGATAGGTGTTAGCTCTTTTCTAAATGTTTGGTAGAATTCACCTGTGGAGCCATCTGGTCCTGGACTTCTGTTTGTTGGAAGATTTTTAATAAGTTTCAATTTCATTACTTGTGGTTGGTCTGTTTATACTTTCTACTTCTTCCTGGTTCAGTCTTCAAGGGTTGTACCTTTCCCAGAATTTTTCCATTTCTTCCAGGTTGTCCATTTTATTGGCATATAGTTGCTTGTAGTAATCTCTCATGATCCTTTGTATTTCTCTGGTGTCAATTGTAATTTCTCCTTTTTCATTTCTAATTTTATTGATTTGAGTCCTCTCCATTTTTTTTTGATGAGTCTGGCTAAAGATTTATCAATTTCGTTTATCTTCTCAAAGTACCAACTTTAGTTTTATTGGTCATTGCTCTTGTTTTCTTTTTTTCTATTTTATTAATTTCTGCTCTGATCCTTATGGTTTCTTTCCTTCTACTAACTTTGGGTTTTGTTTGTCATTCATTCTCTAGTTGATTTAGGTGTAAGGTTAGATTGTTTATTTGAGGTTTTTCTTGTTTCATGAGGTGAGATTGAATTACTATAAACTTCCCTGTTAGAACCGATTTTACTGCGACCTATGGGTTTTGGGTCATTGTGGTTTTGTTGTCATTTATTTCTGTGCATTTTTTAATTTTCTGTTTGATTTCTTTAGCGATTGCTTGGCTATTTAGCAACACACTGTTTAGCCTCCATATGTTTGTGTTTTTTACAGTTTTTTTTTTCCTGTAATTGTTTTCTAATCTCATAGAGTTGTGGTCAGAAAAGATGCTTGATATGATTTCAGTTTTCGTAAATTTTCTGAGGCCTGACTTGGAGTCAAGATGTGATCTATCCTTGAGAATATTCTTTCCATGTGCACTTGAGAAGAGAGTGGATTCTGCCACTTTTGGGTGGAATGTCATATAAATATCAATTAAGTCTATCTGGTCTATTGTATCATTTAAAGTTTCTGTTCCTTATTTATTTTCTGTTTGGATGATCTGTCCATTGGTGTAAGTGAAGTGTTAATGTCCCCCACTTTTATTGTGATACTGTTGATTTCTCCTTTTTTGGCTGTTAGCATTTGCCTTATGTATTGAGGTGCTCCTATGTTGGGTGCATAAATATTTATAATTTTTTATATCTTCTTCTTGGATTGATCCCTTGATCATTATGTAGTGTCCTTCCTTATCTCTTGTAATAGTCTTTATTTGAAAGTCTATTTTATTTGATGTGAGAATTGTTACTCCAGGTTCCTTTTGATTACCATTTGTATGGAATATATTTTTCCATCCTCTCACTTTCAAGCTGTATGTATGCCTAGGTCTGAAGTGGGTCTCTTGTAGATAGTATGCGTATGGGTCTTCTTTTTGTATCCATTTAGCTAGTCTGTGTCTTTTGATTGGAGCATTTAATCCATTTACATTCAAGGTAATTATCAATATGTATGTTCCTATTATCATTTTCTTAATTGTTTTGGGTTCATTTTTGTGAGTCTTTTCTTCTTTTGTGTTTCCCATCAAGAGAAGCCCCTTTAGCAATTGTTGTAAAGCTGGTTTGGTGTTGCTGAATTCTCTTAGTTTTTGCTTGTCTTTAAAGGTTTTAATTTCTCCATTGAATGTGAGTGAGATCCTTGCTGGGTAGAGTAATCTTTGTTGTGGGTTTTTCCGTTTCATCACTTTAAATATATCCTGCCACTCCTTCTGGCCTGCAGAGTTTCTGCTGAAAAATCAGCTGATACCCTTATGTTGTTTCCCTTGTATGTTATTTGTTGCTTTTTCCTTGCTGCTTTTAGTATTGTTTCTTTGAATTTACTTTTTGTTAGTTTGATTAATATGTGTCTTGGTGTGTTTCTCCTAGGGTTTATCCTGTATGAGACTTTCTGCTCTTCCTGGACTTAGGTGGCTATTTTCTTCTCATGTAAGGGACGTTTTTGACTATAATCTCTTCAAATATTTTTTCAGACCCTTTCTCTTTCTCTTCTTCTTCTGGAACCCCTGTAATTCAAATGTTGGTACATTTAATATTGTCCCAGAAGTCTCTAAGTCTGTCTTCAATTCTTTTCATTCTTTTTTCTTTATTCTGCTCTTTGATGGTTATTTCCACCATTCCATCTTCCAGCTCACTTATTTGTTCTGCTGCCTCAGTTATTCTCTGTTGATTCCTTCTAGAGTATTTTTCATTTCAGTTATTGTGTTGTTCATCACTGTTTGTTTGTTATTTAGTTCTTCTAGGTCTTTGTTAAATATTTTTTGTATTTTCTCAATCCATGACTCCATTCTGTTTCTGAGATTTTGGATCATCTTTACTATCATTACTCTGTATTCTTTTTCAGGTAGGTTGCCTATTTCCTCTTCATTTATTTGGTCTTGTAGGTGTTTACTTTGCTCCTTCATCTGTAACGTATTTTTTTTTGTCATCTCATTTTTCTTGTTGTTGGGTTGGGCTGTGTTCCTGTCTTATTAGTTGTTTGACCTGCGGTGTCCAGCACTGGTGTTTGTAACCAGTTGTGTGGATCCTGGTCTTGATGCAGAGATTAGGACCTCTGAGATGCCTCACTCTGATTAATATTCCCTGGGGTCTGAGGTTCTCTGTTAGTCCAGTAGTTTGGACTCAGTGCTCCCACCACAGGAGCTCTGGGCTGACCCCTGGCCTGGGAGCCAAGATCCCGCAAGCCATGTGACATGGCAAAAAAAAAAAAAAAAGGCAGGGCAATAATAAAGAATAAAAATAAAAAATAGAATAAAACTAGAAAAAGAAAGAAAATTATTAGAAAAAGTATAATTGAAACAAAAACAACAATGTAAAATAGAACCACAACAGCAAAAAAAAAAAAAAAAGCCAGAAAATGCCTTGGTTGTGGGGAGGCAGGGCTTAGGCAGGGGCATGGCTTAGGTGGGGGAGGGCGTTATGAGGAGAGGGCCTAGTCTCAGGGCCCATGGTACTGTAAAAAGTGTTGGGGAGTTGGTGCTTCGAGGCTTTCACAGGAGCAGGGTTTAGGCAGGGGGTGGGGCCTAGTCTCAGGACCCACACAGCTGGAAAAGGCCCTGTGGGGAGGTGGAGGGTGGGGCCTAGGCTTGGCCTGGCTAGCAGGGCCCTCAGAGTGAGAAGGGTCAGGCCTGGGACCTTGGCAGGCTCCCTAGGGCCCAAGTGGGAGGTGGAAACTCTGGCCTGTTTCCTTCCTATCCTCCTGTCCCCTGAGGGTCTCTCTCTGTTCTTGCCGATCTCCTCACCATGAATGGACCCATACTGAGTGTGGGAATCCCTCCTCTCCCCCAGCCACCCCTCAGGGGCACCAGTCCCATTCTCCTGCCCTCACGTTCCCCCCACGTCCTACCTGGTCACTCGGGGATTCCTCCCCTTAGGTGTCCAAGGTCCCCCACCAGTGCCTGGTAGTTGCCCTAGTTGTGAGGAGATGTGAACTCTGTGTCCTCCTACTCCGCCATCTTGACTCTACCCCCCAACACACATGTATTGATTAGTCATTCTGGGCTCTATTAAGGCCTTAGTTTACAGTGATAAATCAGACAGACATGATCCATTTTTCTGGAATTCACATCTCAGTGGTTCAGATTGACAAATATGTCAGGAAATAAATTCAATAATAAAAAGTTGTGATAAATGCTATTGAATGTTGACCACAGACACTGTTGTGGTGATTTAGTCTTCATACTTCAAAGCCTGGATGGATCCTACCACACTCTAGCACTTTTCATTACTTGAAATGATCTCAATTCTTCATTTATATATTTATTTTCTATTTCTTCCAACTTTACTCAAAGCTCCAAGAGAGCAAGGGCTTTGGCTGCCTTGTTTACAGCTATATTTTCAGGGGCTTGCTCAGTGTTCAGTAATTATTAGTTTGGTGATTGAATGCAAGCATTTTTATCTTCACGTTATCTTCACATTAGCCCTGTTAGGTGGGAAATACAGAAACTATCATACTGACCCTATAAGATAAGGATATGAGACTTTGGATTGATATAGACTTGGGGGTCAGAATAAAATAAAGACTTTCCTACTACTAATAATTATTATAATGCTTTTATGAATGCTTACTATATGTAAGCCATGGTGCTAGATTCTCTGTATAGATTACTTTGTTGAATTCTCACAACAATTCTGTGAGGTAAGTACTATCATTACCCCCTTTTTATATATGAGGATTCTGAGGTGAAATGACCCATTCAGGGTCATACATCTAGGAGGTGACACAGTCCAGAGTTAATTCCAGTGTGTGTTCTCAATGTTTATGCTCTCTCTACTACACCAAGGTGCTTGACTGGGGCTGTGAGGGCTGCCTGAGCTTTATCTGTGCTGTAGGAGAATGCCAAATAGTGTGTTTCTGACTTATTTCACTGGCATTTGGACTCATTATTTTAGTTTGAGTACTGCAGAGAAAGAAACCAGAACAAGAAAGAGAAAGTTAGTTCCTCAAGCTTATGTGTTCTCTCACTGATAAAGCTAAGGCCAGAACTAGAGCTCCTGAATTGCAGTTCAGTTTTATTTGATACAGCCATGTTATCTCCTCCCTTGTCTCAGTGACTTTCAAATGTAGTTCCTCCTAGAAAGGTTTGTTTTCTGAATGGGGCTACAAATATTAAAGTCTCCTTGTATTTTGTGAACCTTGACAGTGATGATTGTATAGATCCATTTCTGGGCAGCTTCCAATTCTGTACTTTCTATTGAGGAGAAGGGAAATAGCCTGAGCAAAGTAGAATGTGAGGTCTCCTTGGTTTGAAGACCTATCCTCAACTTTATAGTCATAAAAATTCATAGCCAACTTGTGGAAGAGATGTAGTCAAGAAGATCCAAAATAAAAGCACATGGTGTTAAGAACAGCTAGACAGAATGAGTTCACTGAAGTTTGACCAGTACAGATATAGTGAATAAGAGCTTCCTACTTGGTGCAGATTTCAGGGGCCTGAAAACATGGAAGTCCCATCATTTGCTCTTTAAAATATTTGTATATGACTTTTATTAAATTTGGAAATATAAGAATACCTAGAGTGAGGAAATATAGAAAGGTAATGTCACAAACCATTTGTTACCAGTTCATTTATCAGTGCAGCTGTCACATAGGAAAAGTATAAAGAATGTGACATAGAAGAGCTAAATTTAGATGAGAGGAAGTATTCATGATTAAGAGCTTGGCCTCTGGAGTCATTCTGCCTTCATTAAAGCCTGGCTCTTCCGTCTGCTACCTTCACAGCCATGGAGGAGTCACTTTTCCTTTCTGTGCCTCAGTTACTCCATCTATAAAATGGGGCTAATTATAATATCTACAGCCTAGGAGTTTTCTAAATACAAAATGAGATTAATTGAAGAAATGGCTTAGAACCGTGTCTGGCATAGCAGTAAATGGTAACAATTACTATTGTTGTCATATGGGAGAAAAGGTCAGAAAATTAAAACTTGTTTCCTTATACTATACCATGTGATTCAGTAAACATTTATTGTGCCCTCCGTCTGAGCCAAGCACTGTGCTAGGCACAGGAAAGAAGGCTGAGATGCATCCCCTGCCCTCAAGAGGTGTCCAGTCTAAGAGGATACAGATTTTATAAAGCCATTTTTCTTCTCAGTGAACATTTCCAACCACAGGCATTATTTGCCACCATTTATCTCCTTCTCTTTATCACTTAGCTTTCAGTATACATAATTTTAAAGACCAGATGGTGTTAAACTGCCTATTTTAGGACTGGTTGTAAAAGTTCATTCTTTATCTTACTTTTAACACAGTATCTTAATGAGAAAACCATTCACAAAGCATTTTTAGAGTACTTATTCTTAGTGGGTACCTTGGGAATGATATAAAAAGGAATGCAGCTATCAGGCTTTAGGGAAAGTACCAGCCTTGAAATCAGAAAATTTGAGTTTGGGTAAGGACTTTGACCAGTTGAGTGACCTTGGATGAGTCATTTAACAGCTGTGTTGCTGAGAATATTAAATGAATTAGAAAATGGAAAGCAGCTGGATTCAAGAATTATCCTGTTATTCAGTCTTTCATTCATTCAGCAGAAGACAAAAGGGTCTCTGCTTTAAATGAGGTCATTTCCCTTGAGGGGATGGAAAAAGGTATTCCATGCAAATGGAAATCGAAAGAAAGCTGGCGTAGCAATACTTATATCAGAAAACATTTGACTTTAAAATAAAGACTGTTACAAGAGACAAAGAAGGACACTACATAGTGATCAAGGGATCAATCCAAGAAGATCTAACAATTGTAAATATATATGCACCCAACATAGGAGAACCTAAATATATAAGGCAAATTTTAAGAGACATAAAAGGAGAAATCTACAGTAACACAATAATAGTAGGGGACTTTAACATCCCACTTACATCAAAGGACAGATCTTCCAGACAGAAAATCAATAAGGAAATATAGACCTTAAATGACACATTAGACGAAATGGACTTAATTGATATATATACAGCATTCCATCTGAAAACAGCAGCATACAATTTCTTCTCAAGTGCCCATGAAATGTTCTCCAGCATAGATCACATACTAGGCTACAAAACAAGGCTCATTAAATTTAAGAAAATTGAAATTATATCAAGCATCTTTTATGACCACAAAGCTATGAGACTAGAAATCAACTACAAGAAAATAAAACTGCAAAGAACACAAAAACATGGAAACTAAAAAATATACTACTAGACAACCAGTGGATCACTGAATAAATCAAAGAGGAAATAAAAAACAATACCTAGAGACAAATGAAAACATGACAGTCCAACCTATGGGACACAGCAAAAGCAGTTCTAAGAGGGAAGTTTATAGTGATACAAGCTCACCTCTGGAAATAAGAAAATTCTCAAACAACCTAACCTTACACCTAACGGAGCTAGAGAAAGAAGAACAAACAAAACCCAAAGTTAGTAGAAGGAAAGAAATCATGAAGATCAGAGCAGAAATAAATGAAATAGAATCCAGAAAAACCAACAGAATAGATCAATGAAACTAAAATCTGGTTCTTTAAAAAGAACTCATTTTCTTTGAGAAGATTTAGAAAGACATAAAAGCCATAACTTGCTTCCCATTCTCCCATCCTCTACCATGGCACCAAAATTTTATTTTGCCAAGTTTATCAGTGACTTTATTGTCAATAAATCCTATGGTCACTTCTAGATCCTCATTTTATGTGACTTTTCAACAGTATTCGCCATACTTGGCCAGTCTCTCTTTGACACAGTGTCTTCCTTGTGCTTCTGTGACACAGTCTTCTGGTTTCCTTTATAGCTGCTCTTTCTCAGACTCCTTTTTAAGCCCCTCTTCCATTATCTACAAATTATATGACAGAAGTCCTCAAGGATCAGTCATATCTAGACCCTCTTTTCTTCACACAAGTCTACCCTCCCTAGGCTTCAGTTACCATCTGTACATAAAGGAGACCCAGATCTATTCATCTTTAGCCAAGCTGTCCTGGACTAAAAACCCACATAGCCAACTGCCTTGTCAACAACTGAATCTGGATGTCCATATCCTACAAGTATCTTAAACTCAAAATGTTACAAGATGAATTTATCAACTTATCTCTCTTCTGCAACACATTCAGCTACTCCTTTAATTGTTCCCATTTCAGTAAAGGGTAAGACCATCCACCCATTATAGCAGAAATGTAGGTTTCACCCTTGAGAGTATTCTTCTTCATCCCTCCCCAGTCTAATCCATTAGCAAGTTCGGTTGCTATTTACACCAAAATATATCTTTCTTTTTTTCTTCATTGGGTCTTCGTTGCTGTGCATGGGCTTTCTCTAGTTTTGGCGAGCAGGGACTACTCTTCATTGGGGTGTGCAGGCTTCTTTTTGTGGTGGCTTCTCTTGTTGTGGAGCACGGGCTCTAGGCTTGCAAGCTTCAGTAGTTGTGGCTTGCAGGCTCTAGAAAGCAGGCTTAGTAGTTGTAGCACATGGACTTAGTTGCTCCATGGCATGTGGGATCTTCCCAGGCTAGGGATCGAACCCATGTCCCCTGCATTGGCAGGTGGATTCTTAACCACTGTGTCACCAGGGAAGTCCCAAAATATATCTTGTCTATGTTAAAATCTATTAATCTTCTATGCTACCACCTTGTCTAAGCCTCAGTTGTGTCTGTGCTAGACCACTGAAATAGTCTCTTAACTGAATCCAGCACAGGCACTCCTTCTTCACACCCAAAGTCCATTTACCTGAATGATTGTTTACAAATGTAAATTGAATACTTTCATGTCCTTGTTTGAAACTCCTTAATAGATTTACATTGCCCTTAGAATAAATCTCCCAAATCATTACCTTTCTCCAACTTCATTTTTTACCTTTCTCCCACTGCACTTCCCTCCTCACTCTACATACTGAGCTTCCTCTCTCAGTGCTTTCATGCATGCTCTTTCTCTCTCCCCTCCTCACATTTCAGGTTATAATTTAAGTATCACTTCCACCAGGAAACCTTCCTTAACCAACCTTTGACCCAGGGTAGGTTAGTCTACGTATTTTGTGTAGAACCCAGCATTTTACCTTTCTTCCCACTCAGAACCAATTTCATTACTTATTCAATGTTTGTCCTCCATATTAGACAGTAAGTTCCTTGAGGGCAGTGACTGTGTCTATCTTATTCACCAAGCACAACACCTGGCATATAAGTAGACACTTGTTAAAAATGAATCTTACACAAATGTTCATAGCAACATCACTCATAATAGCCAAAGAATAGAAACTACCCACATGTCCATTATCTTATATATGGATAAAAAATTGTGGTATATCCATACTATGGAATATTATTTAGCCATAAAAATAATAAATTATTGATTAAAGTTATAGCACAAGTGAACCTTGAAAACATTATGATAAATGAAAGAAGCCAGTCACAAAAGACCATGCAATGTATGGTTCTATTTAAGAAGAAATATCCAAAATAGGCAAATCCATAGAAATGGAAAGATTAGTTGCTGCCAGAGGCTAGGAAGAGGAGGGAATATGACTGCCAAAGAGTATGAAGTTACTTTTTGTTCTAAAATTTAGATAGTGGTGATGGACCTACAACTCTGTAAATATAATAAACACCACTGAAGTTTACATTTTAAATGAGTGGATTGATGGTATGTGAATTACATCTTGATAAAGTTCTTAAAAGTGCGTGTATGTAATGTAAACCACATATCACTGTGAAAGTGTGTAAACAATGTAAACTGTACTGAGTGATTTTTAATTTGCTGGAGGGTAAAGAAACAGGAAATAATAAAGGTCTTGCAAATTACACACACCCATTTCATGCATCTGTTTTTTATCTACTTGGGACTTTGCAACTGGGAGAGAGCAAGCATTGGGACCTAAATTTGGAAAGGACCTCAGAGAATCTATAATTCAACTGTTTCACTCTACGTGTGAGTAAATGGGGGTACAAAGGTAAAGTGACTCACCAAGTTCACACAGAAAATTAATAACCAGACCCATACTAAATCCCTTGTCTCCTGAGTCTCATTTCAGGGTTCTTTCCATTATACCCATCCAAATTGGTCTCCTTAAGAACTTTCCCAGAAGCCCTTCATGACAACTTCTTCTTATAAATTATTGTTCACCCCCGTCTTCAAGGGAAGCTGAGAAATGTACTTGCTCTTAGTAAGACAAAGGAGGAATGGACTTTGAGGAGGCAACTTGTAGTTTCTGCCACAGATCCTTTTGCTGGAAATTTTGGATAGGCCAGTATTTAGACCTAGAAGAATCTGTTGTTATCTGAGGTTACTTCTGAAGTCAGCATCAATTTTTCAAATAGAGTGTGAAAGCAAAAGTCACACATTGAACCCCTTTCATGATAAACATCTCTAGCACCAGTCGAGAGGCTCAGCAGTTCCTGAGTAAACTGCATTTGGCAGGGACTGGCTACAAGGTATCACTGGCTCAAATGAATGCGAATTTATTTTAGAAAAATATCAAGGCAACACTCACTATCCTGGAATAAAGACAGGAGGTGAAACACCCTTTTGGAATGCAAATTGAAACCTGGAATGTAAAAAATACCGAGGGACTTCTTGTTGTCTTTTTTAAAAACAGTAAAAGTTCAAAATTTTGCCTTATATGTTCTTCTTTGCTATGTCTAAGTAAGTAGCTAACAGGAAAGGGTTGACAAGAAGAGATAATATTTCTATATAAAATTGTTCAAAAAAACCCAAATTGTTCTAGAATGTAAAAAAAAAAATTGCAGGGATTTAAGTATTTTTAATCCTCCACTTTATTCTTGGCCACAGTAGTAGTCCTTTTTTTTTTTTTTTTTTTTTTTTTTTTTTGTGGTTAAGCCATCTTTCCAGTGCACATGACACTTTTTTAAAAAA
Source organism: Aethalodelphis obliquidens (assembly GCF_003676395.1). Taxonomy (NCBI): domain Eukaryota; kingdom Metazoa; phylum Chordata; class Mammalia; order Artiodactyla; family Delphinidae; genus Aethalodelphis; species Aethalodelphis obliquidens. The sequence goes on along the minus strand of NW_020838058.1, from coordinate 1,138,033 downwards.
ACATCTTTATTGGGGTATAATTGCTTTAAAATGGTGTGTTAAGTTCTGCTTTATAACAAAGTGAATCAGTTATACATAAACATATGTCCCCATATCTCTTCCCTCTTGAGTCTCCCTCCCTCCAACACTCCCTATCCCACCCCTCTAGATGGTCACAAAGCACCGAACTGATCTCCCTGTGCTATGCGGCTGCTTCCCATTAGCTATCTATTTTACGTTTGGTAGTGTATATATGTCCATGCCACTCTCTCACTTTGTCCCAGCTTACCATTCTCCCTCCCTGTATCCTCAAGTCCATTCTCTAGTAGGTCTGTGTCTATATTCCCGTCTAGCCCCTAGATTCTTCATGACCATTTTTTTTCTTAAGATTCAGTATATATGTGTTAGCATACAGTATTTATTTTTCTCTTTCTGACTTACTTCACTCTGTATGACAGACTCTAGGTCCATCCACCTCACTACAAATGACTCAATTTCATTTCTTTTTATGGCCGAGTAATATTCCATTGTCTATATGTGCCACATCGTCTTTAGCCATTCATCTGTTGACGGACACTTACGTTGCTTTCACATCCTGGCTATTGTAATTAGTGCTTCAATGAATATTTTGGTACATGACTCTTTTTGAATTATGGTTTTCTCACGGTATATGCCCAGTAGTGGGATTGCTGGGTCATATGGTAGTTCTATTTGTAGTTTTTTAAGGAACCTCCATACTATTCTCCATAGTTGCTGTATGAATTTACATTCGCACCAACAGTGCAAGAGTGTTCCCTTTTCTCCACACCCACTCCAGCATTTATTGTTTGTAGATTTTTTGATGATGGCCATTCTGAGCGGTGTGAGATGATAACTCATTGTAGTTTTTTTTTGTTTGTTTGTTTGTTTGTTTGTTTTTACCAGTACACGGGCCTCTCACTGTTATGGCTTCTCCCGTTGCAGAGCACAGGCTCTGGACGTGCAGGCTCAGCAGCCATGGCTCACGGGCCCAGCCGCTCCGCGGCATGTGAGATCTTCCCAGACTGGGGCACGAACCCATGTCCCCTGCATCAGCAGGCGGACTCTCAACCACTGCGCCACCAGGGAAGCCCGCACTGTAGTTTCTATTTCCATTTCTCTAATGATTAATGATGGTGAGCGTTCTTTCATGTGTTTGTTGGCATCTGTATATCTTCTTTGGAGAAATGTCTATTTAGGTCTTCTGCCCATTTTTGTATTGGGTGTTTGTGTTTTTAATATTGAGCTGCATGAGCTGCTTGTAAATTTTGTAGACTAATCCCCTGTCAGTTGCTTCATTTGCAAATATTTTCTCCCATTCTGAGGGTTGTCTTTTGGTCTTGTTTATGGTTTCCTTTGCTGTGCAAAAGCTTTGAAGTTTCATTAGGTCCCATTTGTTTCCTTTTGTTTCTATTTCCATTTCTCTAGGAGGTGGGCCAAAAAGGACCTTGCTGTGATTTATGTCATAGAGGGTTCTGCCTATAGTTTCCTGTAAGAACTCGATAGTATCTGGCCTTACATTTAGGTCTTTAATCCATTTTGAGTTTATTTTTTGTGTATGGTTTTATGGAGTGTTCTAATTGCATTCTTTTACACATAGCTGTCCAGGTTTCCCAGCACCACTTATTGAAGAGGCTATCTTTTCTCCACTGTATATTCTTGCCTCCTTTATCAAAGATAAGGTGACCATATGTGCATGGGCTTATCTCTGGGTTTTCTATCCTGTTCCATTGATCTATATTTCTGTTTTTGTGCCAGTACCATACTGTCTTGATTACAGTAACTTTGTAGTATAGTCTGAAGTCAGGGAGCCTGATTCCTCTAGCCCCATTTTTCTTTCTCAAGATTGCTTTGGCTATTTGGGGTCTTTTGTGTTTCCATACAAATTGTGAAATTTTTTGTTCTAGTTCTGTGAAAAATGCCAGTGGTAGTTTGATAGGGATTGCATTGAATCTGTAGAATGCTTTGGGTAGTATACTCATTTTCACAATATTGATTCTTCTAATCCAAAAACATGGTATATCTCTCCGTCTATTTGTATCATCTTTAATTTCTTTCATCAGCATCTTATAATTTTCTGCATACAGGCCTATTGTCTTCTTAGGTAGGTGTATTGCGAGATATTTTATTCTTTTTGTTGCAATGGTAAGTGGGAGTGCGTTCTTAATTTTACTTTCAGAATTTTCATCAGTAGTGTATAGGTATGCAAGAGACTTCTGTGCCATAATTTTGTATCCTGCTACTTTACCAAATACATTGATTAACTCTAGTACCCTGGTAACATCTTTAGGAATGTCTAAGTATAGTATCATGTTATCTGCAAACAGTGACAGCTTTACTTCTACTTTTCCGGTTTGGATTCCTTTTATTTCTTTTTCTTCCCGTATTGCTGTGGCTAAAACTTCCAAAACTATATTGAATAATAGTGGTTAGAGTGGGCACACTTGTTTTGTTCCTGATCTTAGTGGAAATGGTTTCAAGTTTTCACCACTGAGGATGATGTTGGCTATGGGTTTGTCATATATGGCCTTTATTATGTTGAGGAAACTTCCCTCTATGCCTACTTTCTGCAGGGTTTTTATCATAAATGGGTGTTGAATTTTCTCTGCATCTATTGAGATGATTGTATAGTTTTCTCCTTCAATTTGTTAATATGGTGTATCACATTGATTGATTTGCGTAGATTGAAGAATCCTTGCATCCCTGGGATGAACCCCACTTGATCATGGTGTATGATCCTCTTAATGTGCCGATGGATTCTGTTTGCTAGTATTTTGTTGAGTATTTTTGAATCTATGTTCATCAGTGATATTGGCCTGTAGTTTTCTTTCTTTGTGATATCTTTGTCTCATTTTGGTATCAGGGTGATGGTGGCCTCGTAGAATGAGTTTGGGAGTGTTCCTCCCTCTGCTATATTTTGGAAGAGTTTAAGAAGGATAGGTGTTAGCTCTTCTCTAAATGTTTGATAGAATTCGCCTGTGAAGCCGTCTCGTCCTGGGCTTTTGTTTGTTGGAAGATTTTTAATCAGAGTTTCTATCTCAGTGCTTGTGATTGGTCCGTTCATACTTTCTATTTCTTCCTGGTTCAGTCTCGGAAGGTTGTGCATTTCTAAGAATTTGTCCATTTCTTCCAGGTTGTCCACTTTATTGGCATATGGTTGCTTGTAGTAATCTCTCATGATCCTTTGTATTTCTGCAGTGTCAGTTGTTACTTCTCCTTTTTCACTTCTAGTTCTACTGATTTGAGTCTTCTCCCTTTGTTTCCTGATGAGTCTACCTAATGGTTTAACAATTTTGTTTATCTTCTCAAAGAACCAGCTTTAGTTTTATTGATCTTTTCTATTGTTTCCTTCATTTCTTTTTTCTTTATTTTTGATCTGATCTTTATGATTTCTTTCCATCCGATAACTTTGGTGTTTTTTTCCTCTTCTTTCTCTAATTGCCTTAGGTGTAATGTTAGGTTGGTTTTTTTTTTTAGCTGTTTCTTGTTTCTTAAGGTAGGATTGTATTGCTATAAACTTCCCTCTTAGAACTGCTTTTGCTGCATCCCATAGGTTTTGGCTCATCGTGTTTTCATTGTCATTTGTTTCTAAGTATTTTTTGATTTCTTCTTTGATTTCTTCAGTGGTCTCATGGTTATTCAGTAGTGTGTGGTTTAGCCCCCATGTGCTTGTATTTTTTCCAGATTTTTTCCTGTAATCGATATCTAGTCTCATAGCATTGTGGTTGGAAAAGATACTTGATACAATTTCAGTTTTCTTAAATTTACCAAAGCCTGATTTATGACCCAAGATATGATATATCCTGGAGAATGTTCCATGAGCACTTGAGAAGAATGTGTATTCTGCTGTTTTTGGATGGAATGTCCTATAAATATCAATTAAGTCCATCTTGTTTAATGTATCATTTAAAGCTTGTGTTTCCTTATTTATTTTCATTTTGGATGGTCTGTCCGTTGGTGAAAGTGGGGTGTTAGGTCCCCTACTATGATTTGTTACTCTTGATTTCCCCTTTTATGGCTGTTAGTATTTGCCTTATGTATTGAGGTACTCCTATGTTGGGTGCATAAATATTTACAATTGTTATATCTTCTTCTTGGATCAATCCCTTGATCATTATGTAGTGTCCTTCTTTGTCTCTTGTAATAGTCTTTGTTTTAAAGTCTATTTTGTCTGATATGAGAATTGCTACTCCAGCTTTCTTTTGATTTCCATTTGCTTGGAATATCTTTTTCCATCCTCTCACTTTCAGTCTGTATGTGTCCCTAGGTCTGACGTGGGTCTCTTGTAGACAGCATATATACGGGTCTTGCTTTTGTATCCGTTCAGCCAGTCTATGTCTTTTGGTTGGATCATTTAACCCATTTACATTTAAGGTAATTATCGATATGTATGTTTCTATTACCATATTCTTAATTGTTTTGGGTTTGATATTGTAGGTCTTTTCCTTCTCTTGTGTTTCCTGCCTAGAGATGTTACTTTAGCAATTGTTGTAAAGCAGGTTTGGTGGTGTTGAATTCTCTGAACATTTGCTTGTCTGTAAACGTTTTAACTTCCCTTTCAAATCTGAATAAGATCCTTGCTGTGTAGTAACCTTGGTTGTAGGTTTTTCTCCTTCATCACTTTCAGTATGTCCTGCCACTCCCTTCTGGCTTGCAGAGTTTCTGCTGAAAGATCAGCTGTTAACCTTATGGGGATTCCCTTATGTGTTATTTTCCCCTTGCTGCTTTTAATATGTTTTCTTTGTATTTAATTTTTGATAGTTTGATTAATATGTGTCTCGGCATGTTTCTTCTTGGATTTATCTGTATTGGACTCTTTGTGCTTCCTGGGCTTGATTAATTATTTCCTTTCCCATATTAGGGAAGTTTTCAACTATAATCTCTTCAAATATTTTCTCATAGCCTTTCTTTTTCTCTTCATCTTCTGGGACCCCTATACTTCGAATGTTGGTGCATTTAATGTTGTCCCAGAGGTCTGTGAGACTGTCCTTAATTCTTTTCATTCTTTTTTCTTTATTCTGCTCTGCAGTAGTTATTTCCACTATTTTATATTCCAGGTCACTTATCTGTTCTTCTGCCTCAGTTATTCTGCTATTGATCCCTTCTAGAGAATTTTTAATTTCATTTATTGTGTTGTTCATCACTGTTTGTTTGCTCTTTCATTCTTCTAGCTCCTTGTTAATCGTTTCTTGTTTTTTTCTCCATTCTATTTCCAAGATTGGGTCACCTTTACTATCATTATTCTTAATTCTTTTTCAGGTAGACTGCTGATTTCCTCTACATTTGTTAGGTCTGATGGGTTTTTGCCTTGCTCCTTCATCCGCTTTGTGTTTCTCTGTCTTCTCATTTTGCTTAACTTACTGTGTTTGGGGTCTCCTTTTTGCAGTCTACAGGTTCATAGTTCCCATTGTTTTTGGTCTCTGTCCCCAGTGGCTAAGGTTGTTTCAGTGGGTTGTGTAGGATTCCTGGTGGAGGGGAGTAGTGCCTTTGTTCTGGTGGATCAGGCTGGATCTTGTCTCTCTGGTGGGCAGGTCCACGTCTGGTGGTGTGTTTTGGGGCATTTGTGGCCTTATTATGATTTTAGGCAGCCTATCTGCTAATGGATGGGGTGGTGCTCTTGTCTTGCTAGTTGTGTGGCATAGGGTGTCCAACACTGTAGCTTGCTGATCGTTGAGCGGAGCTGGGTCTTGGTGTTGAGATGGAGATCTCTGGGGGATTTTCGCCATTTGATATTATGTGGAGCTGGGAGGTTTCTTGTGGATCAGTGTCCTGAACTTGGCTCTCCCACCTCAGTGGCACAGCCCTGACGCCTGCCTGGAGCACCAAGAGCATGTCCTCCA